>NW_003315885.1:740134-768321 GCF_000151265.4 Micromonas pusilla CCMP1545
TCCGCGCCGCGTACACGAGCGCGGGGATCTCCTCGTCCCTCTCCTGCGCGAGCTCCACGATCGCCTTCAGCGGGCCGACCGGGGTCAACACCGCGAAGAGGTCGTACAGCGCCATCGCGCACAGCAAGACCCACGTGCTCCACTCCGCCATTCGCGTGAAGTAAAAGGCGACCATCGACGCGATGGCGACGAGGTATCCTTGCTTCACGGCGATCGGCGCCGGGACGAAGAACACCGCGAGGACGCCGACGACGCTGAAATTTACCGCGCACACCGCGAACGTCACGACGTCGCACGGGATGTCCAGCGCTTGCAGAACCTGCGCGCCCAAGGCGCCGCCCAAGCCGCCGAAGACGACGAGTCCGCTGACGCCCATGTAGGCCCAGATCACCTTCGAGCATCCGTGCTTGAACAGGCAGAAGATGATCGTCGTCGCGACGGCGACGAACGTCACGAACACGAGCGCGTTCGCGAGCGCGCCCGCGAGCTTCGTCCCCGCGGAGTCGGTCGTTTTCTCCTGGTACGCCGCGGAAGCGACGCTTCCGGACATCTCGTACGACGCGCCCGCGTTCTCGTCGATTCGAAGCAAGCGCACGAGGAAGACGCACGTCGCGATGCAGTACGTCACGGGGGAGAGGATGTCCATGACGCTGTCGACGCCGCGTCGCGAAGCGCGCGAGGCGCGGGACCCGCGTCGCCTCGCCATGACGACCGCCGCGCCCGCGCGCTCGCGGTCTGGTTGGGGGAAGAGGGGCCGCGGGTGCCGCGATTTATGCGAGGGTGCGCCGCGGTCGGTGAACAGAACGTTCGCGTTCGCGCGCCAATTTCTCCGAGACGAACGAGCCACGTCGCGTCGTGCCGCCACTCCCACGAGCGCGCGTAAGCACCGCGCTCCACCGGCTCCACGCTCCGCACGCTCGCGCGACTTCGTCGACATGTCCATGTTCGCCGCCCTCAGCGAGCTCCCCACGAGCGGGGACAAGCTCGGCGGCCCCGGCGGAGGCGGAAAAATGGCGGCGAAAGGAACGAACGGCGGCAGCGCGTCGTCGGCGGGCGCGCCCGCGGCGTCGTCCTCCAAGAAGAAGAAGAAGAAGAAGTCCGGCGGCGGCGGCGGCGGCGCGTCGAAAGAAGACGACGCCCTCGTCGCGGAGCGCCTGCAACGGTGCGTCCTCCGCGTCGTCGCGATCAGATCCCCTCCCGTGTCCACTCGTTTCCGCGCGATAAATTCCGGCACGTCGCCGCGCGGCGCGTCAGCGCTCACCGCCTCCTCTCCTCCCTCCCGCAGACTCATGATGCTCGACTTGGAGCCCACCGAACCGGAGCCGGAGCAGTGGGCGAAAGTGAGCAAGGGCGTCAGCAAGAGCGCGGCGAAAATCGCGGCGAAGGACGTCCTCGTGAGAGGAGATCCGACGGCGGTGGCGGGAGCCGGCGCCGCGCCAGCGTGTAACGTGTTGCTGAAATTCGAGTCTGGCGGCGGCGGCGACGACGACGACGACGGCGACGGCGACGGCGGCGAATCCCTCGCGTCGAAGCTGTCGTCGTACGTCGTGAAGCCGCCGTTCTGGCACGTGTTCGAGGACACCGGGAAGGCGGCGTGGTGCGCGGTCGTGACGTCCGCGTCCGGGTTCGACAGCGCGCCGATACCGATCGCGGCGTCCGTGCCTCGGGTGAGGAAAATCACCCAGAAGCACGCGCCGCCGGTGTTAGAGGAGGGCGAAGAGATGGAGGTTATTTTGGACTTTAAACGGCGGCAGAAAGAAGAGCGGAAGAAGCAGAAGAAAGAGGAAGGCGGGAAGAAGAAGAAGAAATCGAAGAGCAAGAGTCCAGAGCCGCCGGAAGCGACGGCGGCGCCGGAGGCGGAGGCGCCGCCGGAGGCGGCGGCGCCTCCGGGACCGCTGCCGGGGCCGCCGCCGGCGGAGGATTTATCGAGGGACATCCTCACGAGCGTGTTCGCCTCCGCACCGTACCAACCACCGCCAGAGGAGGAACCGAACGTGTTCGATCGAATCACCGCCGCCGCCGCCGCGAGCGCCGAGCGCGAGCGCGTCGCGGAGCAGCGGCGGGAACAGCGACAGCACCAGGAACAGCGACAGCTTGCACCGCGACGTCCGCCGCCGCCCCCGGGTCTCGGCGGGTTCGTGCAACCCGCCGCGCCCGCCGCCGCGCCCCCGCCGGAGGCGCAGTGGACGTCCGCGCCCGCGCCGCCGCCGCTCGACGCGACGGACGCGCAGCTCCTCGCGGCGCGGCGGCGGATGAGTCAAGAGATGCATCACATCGCCGCGCAGCGGCACGAGTTGGAGCAGCAGCGCGCGCAGATGCTCGCGATGCAGCAGGAGATGGAACGCATGCAGCGAGAGATGGCGCGGACGCGAGCTGTCGCCGCCGCGGAAGCGGCGGAAGCGCAGCGCGAGGCTGCGATGTCGCAGGACTGGCGCGGTAGAGGGGAGATGATATCGATCTCGGCGAATCCGTACTCGAACGGCGGACGGGGCGGCGGCGGCGGCGGAGGGATCAAGAAGAACCCTTACGGCGCGAGGCGGGGGAGCGCAGCCTCGCCGCCGCCGCCGCCGCCGGGGTTTGAAACGGCGGCGGCGGAGGCCGCGGCGCCGGCGGCGCCTCGTAACCCTAACTCGTACATCCCTCCCGCGTTCAGAGAGAACAAGTGACGCCTCGAGCGAGGGACGAATATCATAGAAACTTAGCGGCGGGCGGCGCGACGACGGACGCGTTAAAAGGACAGACCAAATATTTTATTTTTACGACCTACGAACTACGCGCCCTAGCCTCCCTCCTCCCCTCAGATGCACTTCTGGAACTCCAAGGTCACGAGCCGCTGCGACGGGTTCGTAGCGATGGCCGTCATCACTGTGTCAAATTTTTCGCCTCGACACGCGAGCCTCACGGTCTCCTCGCCCTTTCGCACGGTCACGCCGCCGTAGTCGCTCGTGCTGTTGAACACGAGCGCGGACGTCGCGATGAGGACGTCGCCGACGTTTATCAACCCCGTCTTCGCCGCGTTCCCGTCCTCGACGATCTCCGCGACGTAGATCTCCCCGCCGACGCTCTTCTCCTCCAGCACGAGCCCGAGCGGTTTGCGAATCTTCACCGTGTACCTCGAGCAACCGGGCGGCGGTCTATCCACCGCCTCTTCCGCGTCCTCCTCCGCGGAGGCTCTGATCGCGAACGCCGCGCGCCGGCATCGCGACGCGTGGAGGCGACGACGGCGCGATGCCGGCGCGACGGCGGGTGCGAGCGCGAGCGACGCGGCGGCGGTGGCCATGGTAATGTGTGTGTGTGTGTGTGAAGATTACAAGGCGCCGTCGTCGCCTCCACGCGAGGGGATGCCGGCGCGCGGCGTTGTGGACGTCGACTCGCGATCGCGATCGTCGCGTTTCGGCACCCGTCCGTTCCGAGACCGCGGATGTCGCGCTCGCGTCGCGCGGAAATACACGAGGTGCGATAATTCGATTCAAACTAAAAACCCATAGAGAGTACGAGTACGTGTACGCGTAATTTCGTCGTCGTCCGCGTCACGAACTGAAGGGGTGCCTCGATCGCCGATCGCGCACTTCGTTCGACCCGCGCCCCCCACCTCCGACACGTCCATCCGAGATGGGTTGCGGAGGAAGCAAACCCGTGGCGCCGCCGGTGCTGTTCTTCCCCGATCCCGGGATGCCGTGCCGCGCGGTCATGAACGGCCAGCAGTGCCGTCGCGGCGCGAAGTGCACGTACTCGCACCAGAAGACGTCGCTCGTCAAATTCCTCGACGAGCTCTACGCCGCGAGGAAGACGTTAGACGTGTGCGTGTTCACGATCACGTGCAACGAGATCGCTGAGGCGATCATCGCCGCGAAGAAGCGAGGCGTGAAGGTGCGCGTCATCACGGACGACGAGCAGGCGAAGTGCACGGGCTCGGACGTGTACCAGATCGCGAGCGAGGGCATCGAAACGCGGACGGACAGCGACCCGATCACGCACATGCATCACAAGTTCGCGATCATCGACAAGAAGACGTTACTGAACGGGTCGTTCAACTGGACGCGGCAGGCCGTGCTCGGGAACCGCGAGAACGTCATCATCATGCGGAACCCGGCGCTGTGCGACGTCTTCACGAAGGAGTTCAACGCGCAGTGGAAGCTGTTCGAGAAGAACAAAGTGCCGAAGAACATGCACCAAGGCGGGGGCGGGGGGCAGCAGAGGAACAGGGTGTGAGGATCACGCCGTGCCATCATTATTAATGGGTGTTGTTGTACGTTTTTCTAACACATGCTACGTGATGTACAGTTTATCCTAGTGCGACGCGGGAGCGCTTCGCGCGAGCAGTTGTGCGGCGAACGCGATTCTCTCGGCGGCGGTGCCGTCCACCGAGGGCGTCGCCGCCGTCGCCGGCTCGGGCTCGGGCTCGGGCTCGGGCTCCGCCGCCGCCGCCGCCGGCTCCGGCTCCGGCTCCGGCTCGACCGGACCCGCGGTCTCGCCCACGTCCGCCGCGACGCGCGCCTTCGCCTCCTCGCGCGCCGCCGCCGTCGTCGTCGTCGTCGCGACCTCCCCGTCCGCGCCCGCCGCCGCCGCCGCCGCCGCTTTTTCCCTCGCCTCGGCGCGTCGCTCTTTCGCCCTGGCGAACATCGCCTCCGCGTAGAGCTGGTCCGCCTCCACGGCCGCGCGCGAGGATGACAGCTTCGAGAACCGCTTCCGGAGATGCGACTGAATGATCGCGTTCGTCTCTCTCTGCCCCGCGGTGATCGTCCGCTCCGGTCGATCCGCGTCGCCGTCGCCGTCGCCGTCGACGTCGACGTCGACGCGCCCGCCCTCGCCGCCGCTTCGTCCGTCCGTGAAATCGTTCCCGGCGCAGAAACCCCCCGGCGACGGCGTCGCGCCGATCGACGGCATGCTCAACACGAAGTTTGACACCGGAGCGCGCATCCACCGCCCGGGGATGTCGTCCGAGGAGAGCCCCCCGCCGTCGGTCCGCGCCCGCGCCGCGTCCGCGTCTTCGCCCGCCTTCGCCGCCGCCTTCGCCGCCTCGCCCGTCTCCGCGGCGGCGACGCCGCCCGAGGGCGCGACGACCGCGGCGCGGCACAGCGGGCACGTCGCGCTCGCCTGCGTCAGCCACGGCTTGAGACACGCGAGATGAAACACGTGCCCGCACGCGTCCAGCGGCAGCGCCCTCTCCCCCGCCTTGAGCGGCTGCACGCACACCGGGCAGTCGCGTTCGGACAACGCGGAAGCCCACGCGTCGTCCAAGACGAACGTCGCGAGCGCTCTCATCGCGTCGGGGAGCAACACGCGGCGCCCGGACGCGTCGTCGCCGATGCTCGCCGCGGCTCTGCGCGCCGCGCGCTCCGCGGCGATGCGTCGCGTCGTCGCCCGCTGCGCCGCGCGTCTCTCCTCGTGGAAGCTCCGCCGCGCGGAAATCTCCGCGTCGGCGCCGCCGCGGGCCCACGCGGCGGCGCCGGTCTTCTCGAGCTCCTCCACCGGGCTCGCGTCCAAGTAGGTCAGCGACGCGCACGACGAGACGAGCTTCCGGCGGTAGTTGGGCGCGCGTTGGATCGGGTTCCCTTGAAGGTACAGCACCTTCAGCGCTTTGAACGACGCGAACAGCGGGAAGAGGTCTTCGCCGTCGAGCTTGTTGCGCTGGAGGTCGAGGACTTCGAGATTGGGGAGCGACGCGAGCGGCGCGATCGCGGCCGCGCGGTCGAGGCAGTTGCTGTCCAGCGTGAGCGTGTTCAGCGACGCGGGGAGGCCGCCCTCGGTGAAGGACGATATCTGGTTCGTCGCGAGGTTCAGCAGCGACAGCTGCGCGTTCGCCGCGAGATTCACGTCGACGGTTCGAATCATGTTGCAGCTCAGGTTGAGGAGCTTCAGCTTCGTCATGTGCCTGAGCCCGGGCCCCAGCGTCGGGCCGATCTGGTTGTTCTCCAGGTGTAGGACGCCGACGCCCGTGAACTTCTCCAAGCCCTGGACGACCTTCCACCGCCGGTTCTGCAGCCAGAGCTTGTCGTTCACCTCGGGGACGATGAAGCCTTTGCACTCGCGCACGATCGACGCCACCGCTCGGTGCGTCATGACCGGGTGCCCGTTCTCGTCCACGGCGTCGCGCTCCGCGACCTCTCGTTCCGCGCACTCGCGCATGAGCTTCGCGGTCTCGAACTCCGCGGCGAGCGCCGCGGCCGAGGACGACGCCATCGCCCCTCGGTCGCGACCGCGCCGGACGCGAGTGACGACAAGACGTTTGGATTCGAGGTGACGTCGGACAGGACGACATCGTCAGCTCGGCGGGCGGGGCGGCGGCGGAAGCGGCGCGAGGGTCGAACGAAGCGACGAAGGGAAGAGACGCGTTCACGTGCCGTGTAAAATGAATTCGTATTGCAACGCTATGCCGTGCGCGTCCTCGCGACGTTTTCGCGAGGGACGCCTCTAGATGAAAGACAAGGTGTGACTACTGCGCGAGCTCGCGCTTCTCGCGGGGTAATAGTGTCGCGGCGCGCTGGGGAGCGTTCATTCGTTCCCTTCTCCAGCCGCCTCGCCGAGAAGCGACTTTTGGGGCGAAAGTCAAGGATTAGTCCACCTCCTCCATGCGGGAGCCCTCGTCCACGTCCTCCTCGAGCGGCGGGAGGTCAGCCTCGTCGTCGTCGAGGCCGAGGTCCTCGTCGATGGACAGACCGAGCTTGATCATGCGGTGGATGCGGCCGCCGAAGGTGTTGGGCTCGTCGAGGGAGAACCCGGAGCACAGCATCGACGTCTCGAACAGGAGGAGGACGAGATCCTTGACGGTCTTGTCGCTCTTGTCCGCGTCCGCGCGCTTGCGGAGCTCCTGCATGATGGCGTTGTCCGGGTTGATCTCCATCGTCTTCTTCGACGCCATGTAACCGGACATGGAGTTGTCGCGAAGCGCCTGGGCCTTCATGATGCGCTCCATGTTCGCGGACCAGCCGTACTCGCCGGTGACGAGGACGCACGGGGAGTCCACGACGCGGTCGGACACGAGCACCTTCTCCACCTTGTCGCCGAGGATGTCCTTCATGAGGCGGCAGAGCGCTTCGAACGTGGACTTGACCTCCTCCTTCTTCGCCTTCTCCTCGTCCGTCTCGTCGAGCGTGAGGCCCTCCTTGGTGCAGCACACGAGCTTCTTGCCGTCGTACTCCTTGAGCTGCTGGACCGCGTACTCGTCGATCGGGTCGACCATGAACAGAACCTCGAGGCCGCGCTTCTTGAGCTTCTCGATGAACGGGGAGTTCTCCACCGCCTTGCGGGACTCGCCGGTGATGTAGTAGATGTCCTTCTGGTTCTCCTTCATGCGCGTGACGTAATCCTTGAGCGACGTCATCTCCTCGCCAGACTTGGTGGAGTGATAGCGAAGGAGCTCCGCGAGCTTCGTGCGGTTCTGGGAGTCCTCGTGGATGCCGAGCTTGAGGTTCTTGCCGAATGACTCGTAGAACTTGGTGTAGTCGTCCTTGTTCTCCGCGATCTCGTTCATCATCTCGAGGCACTTCTTCACGATGTTCTTCTTGATGACCTTGAGAATCTTGTTCTGCTGGAGCATCTCGCGCGAGATGTTAAGCGGGAGATCCTCGGAGTCGACGATGCCCTTGACGAAGGAGAGGTACTCCGGGATGATGTCCTCGCAGTTGTCCATGATGAACACGCGGCGGACGTACAGCTTGATGTTGTTCGACTTCTTCTTGCCGTCGAACATGTCAAACGGCGCGCGCTTCGGGACGAAGAGCACGGATTTGAACTCGAGCTGCCCCTCGACGGCGAAGTGCTTCACCGCGAGCTGCTCCTCCCAGTCGTTCGTGAGCGACTTGTAGAACGCGGAGTACTCATCCTTGGAGATCTCCTCCGGGTTGCGCATCCAGATCGGCTTCTGCTTGTTCATGATGGCCCACTCGTGGGACACCTCCTTGACCTTCTTCGTCTTCTTCTCCTTCTTCTCGTCCTCATCCTTGATCTCGGTGATCTTCCCCTCCTCCTCCTTCTCGTCCGTCTCCTCCTCTTCGTCGTCGGACACCTCCTTCTCCGTGGTCTTCTCCGTCCAGAGAGAGATCGGGTACGAGATGAACTCGGAGTGCTTCTTCACGAGGTCCTTCAGGCGGCGCTCCTCGAGGTACTCGAGCTGGTCGTCCTTGAGGTGGAGCACCATCTTCGTGCCGCGGCCCATCGCTTCGGCGTTGTCCTTCGTGACCGTGAACGAACCCCCAGCCTGGGACTCCCAGCGGTACTGCTCGTCGTCGTTGTGCTTCGTGTACACGACAACCTTCTCCGCGACGAGGTACGCGGAGTAGAAGCCGACGCCGAACTGGCCGATCATGGAGATGTCCGCGCCCGCGGTGAGCGCCTCCATGAACGACTTGGTGCCGGAGCGCGCGATCGTGCCGAGGTTGTTCACGAGGTCAGCCTTGGTCATGCCGATGCCGGAGTCGATGATCGTGAGCGTGTTGTTCGTCTTGTCCGGGATGATGTGGATGAAGAGCTCGGGCTGCGGCGGCGGCGGCGGCGCGGGGGAGGAGGAAAAAAAGGAAGGGGGAGGCGGACGGTCAGATCTGTGGATCGGCTGGGGACGTGTCGTGGCGACGGCTGGGGGGGGGCGGGCGCGCGCGCGGACGCGGAGCGCGTCCGCGTCGTCCGAAAGACGACGGCGCTGAGGTGCGACCGCGCGCGTCGACCGCGGCGCGAGGCCGCGATGGCGACGCGCGCGGTTTCGAACCCGCGATCTCGTGTCGGACCGCGCGCCGCGTCGTCGCGATCTTACGAAAAAAAAGAACAGATGCGAAGAAAGCCGCGGCGCGTTGACGTCGTCGGGTTCGCGCGCGCACCTGGCCCTCGAGCCTGGACTTGTCCGTGAGGCCCTCGAAGCGAATCTTATCGAGCGCATCGGAAGAGTTGCTGCGGTTAGAAAAGGAGGTCGACGGTCAGCGGGTGGGATCTCGCGGAGACGTCGGCGCGTCTTGTCGCGGCGAGACGGGATCGGAGACGTAGCGGCGCGGCGGCGATTTCCCGCGCGAAACGAAACGCGGAGAAACGTCGCGCGACGCGCGCGCGGGGCTGCGACGCACCTGATGAGCTCGCGAAGGAAGATCTCCTTGTTCGAGTAGAACGTCTGTGGAAGCATCGCGGGAGTCGTGGGATCGAAGGTCAGTCGAGGACGTCCCGGAGATCGCCGATCGTCGCGAGCGAGGAGAAAGTCGGCCGCCGCTCGATCGTCGACATAAATCGGCGGTCGCGGGAAAACACGCGCGACGGAAAACGGCGCGAGCGCGGACGCACGTTGATGATCAGCGACAGAAGCTGGTTGATCTCGGCCTGGAAGGCGAACGTCTCGGTCTCCTCCGCCATTGTGGGTGTGTTACGGTTCGTCGACGGCGTGTGTCGCGCGTTGTGGAATGACGCGACTGCCGGAGAACGAACGCGACTCGACTGTTTCTACAAGCTTCTTCCGCGAGAAGACTTCGCTGTTCGCTCGTGTCGAGAGGAGACGAACCGACCAGACGACCGACCGCTGCAACTTAACCTGTTGAACTATTGAAGGGCCCATGTTAGTCTAATTTTTTGCGGCGATCGTCTTCGTGAGACCTCATCATTCATTTCCAGAGAAAGAAAGGCGCGCGGCGCCGCCTCCCCGTCGTCCCTCGCTCCGCGGTTCAGGGTTCCGGCGCGGACCGCATCGCGTCGTTATCGTCTCGCACAGCGCGCGCGCGAGATGCCTCCCGCGGTCTCGGGAACGACGATCTTCGACGACATCTTCGAGGTGATCGACAAAGATCCGGACGGGAAGAAATTCGACAAGGTGTCCAGGTTCCGGTGCCGCTCGCAGTTCGAGGCCGAGCTCTCGATCGACGTCAACGTGGACATCTACAAGCTCGACGTCGGGACGAAGTTCACGCTCGCGCTCGCGCCGACGCTCAGCCTGGACGGCACCCCGGAGGACGCGGAGACGTACGATCAGGTGCGCGCTCGGCGCCCGCGCCCTCTTTCCCTCGTCATCCATCACATCAATCAGCGCCTCCCGCGGCGACGGAATCGATCGTCGTCGCGACGACTGACTCACCGACCCCTCGCCCCTCCCCTCCCCCTCGTGCCACCGCGCAGACCGGCAAGGAGAGCCTCGCGGACGCGTACGAGTACGTCATGTACGGCAAGGTGTTCAAAAAAGAGGACGAAAACGTCGGCGGCATCGCGAAGACGTGCGTCACCGCGTCCTACGGCGGGTTGCTCATGCAACTTCGCGCGGATCCGAAGAACCTCGCGGACGTGGAGATCGACCTGAGGGTGTACGTGCTCATCAGGAAGATCGCGTGACGCGGCGCGACGCGCGAGCGCGGGAGAGGGTGTGGTAGTCTGTGTAACGAGAAATCTTATTGGGCATCGCGACGGCGTTCGCCGGCGGCGGCGGCGGTCCGAGGCCAGCAGAGAAGTGCCGTCGTCGGCCCTGTCAGCCTGTGTGCCGTGTGTGTCACGGGATATATCGTGACAAATAACATCGGCGGCAACGCCTCGTCACTCTCGCGCGCGCTGCCGTCCGTCCCGTACGATGGCCTCCGCCTTCCCCGACGGCTGCATCGTGTACGAATCCGACGGCGTCGTCCTCGCGGGCGATCTCTCGACCGAACAGATCGCCGCGTGCGTCGCCGCCGGGGCGAGATCGTGGCTGTACCTGAACGACGACGCGAACCCGAACTGCCCGCGCGCTTCCGTGGAGGACGCGAAGGTTCCGTACGCGTGCGTGCCGCTCCTCGACCCGCTGAACGACCTCACCCCCAACGTCATCGAAGCGTTCACGTCGCACATGGCGTCCGCGGCGAGACCGGCGATCGTTCAGTGCTCGACCGCGACGCGAGCGGGGATCCCGTACCTGCTCCACCTCGCGCGCGTCAACAAACTCCCAGCCGCGTCCGCCATCTCGCACGCGCATCGCGCGAGCCCGCCGTTCAAGTTCACGGAGCGCCCGCCGCTCGTGCGCGCGGTCGCGACCGCGCTGTCCCACCCGATGCGTTCTCTCGTCTTCCGGCAGCTCTTCGACACGGCCGGGAGCAGCACGTACACGTACCTCCTCGCGGACCGCCCCGGCGGCGACGCCGTGCTCGTCGACCCCGTCGTCGAGCAGGTCGACCGCGACTTGAAACTCGTGGAAGACCTCGGATTGAAGCTCAAATACGTGGTCAACACGCACTGCCACGCAGACCACGTCACCGGCTCGGGGCTCATCAAGCGGAAGCTCCCTGGGGTGCGATCCGTGATCGCGAAAGACTCCGGCGCCAAGGCGGACGTGCACGTCGCGCACGGCGATCGCGTCGAGTTCGGCGACGCGTTTTTGGAAGTCCGAGCGACGCCGGGGCACACCGAGGGATGCCTGTCGTACGTGTGCGATAACATGGTCTTCACCGGAGACGCGCTGCTCGTGCGCGGGTGCGGAAGGACGGACTTCCAGGGCGGCAGCGCGGAGACGTTGTACGACAGCGTGCACGCGCAGATTTTCACTCTCCCGGACGATACCGTCGTGTACCCGGCGCACGACTACAAAGGGCACAGAAGCAGCACCGTGGGGGAGGAGAAGCGTCTGAACCCGCGTCTGTCGAAGAGCAAGGCGGAGTTTGTGGAGATCATGGGTAACTTAGGGCTGCCGTACCCGAAGAAGATCGACGAGGCGCTGCCGTTGAACCTCGTCTGCGGCATCCAAGAAGAGTGAAGGACGACTGAAAACCGACGACTCGGCGGGGAGGTTAAAACAGACGACTCGCCCCGCGGCGAGTGCTCGCGCTAACACGTTGTACTATTAAAAAACGTGGGCCGCTATCACACCGTGGGCCGCTATCACACCGCGCGCGCAGTACCGCTCACGCCCCGAACGCCTCGCTCGCGCTCACGACGTAGCGGTGCGTATCGTCGAAGACGCTGCGCTCGTCCACGCGCATCTTTCCGGAGAAGTGCCAGAAATTAGGACCGAGCTCCGCGCCCGGCCCTTCGTCCGTCGCGTTCGCGATGGACGCCGCGTTCCACCGAAACACGGACGTCGCGATCTCTATCGTGCCGCCAAAGTTCGCCACCGCACCGCCTCGACCCGCCCGCGCCCCCGTCGCGCACCCCTCGACGACGCATCCCCGCATCGACAGCTCCCCGCCGACGGCGGCCGCGGCGGCGCCGCCGTGCGTCTCCGACCACCCGTTCCTCAAGACTAAATTCTCCAACCGCAGCCGCCCGCACTTCAGTTCCGCGTCGCCGTCCATCCACCTCGGCGCGTCGTCGTCCCCCCACGGCGAGTACCCCCCGCTCGCGGTCACCGTGCCGTCCGGCGTCGTCACCACCGTCGCGGCGGCGCCGCCCGCCGCGCCTTGCGCGTACCCGCGCTTCGCGTTGATCCTGGACGCGCAGTTCACGTCGGACGGATCCCCGACCGCGAACAGCCTCGATAGCATCAAACCGTCGACGACGCACCGCCCGGTGAGTGGGATCACGAACGTCGCGTTCGACGCGTCCATCGTGCAGTTTTCGTAGTTGTACGACACGTTCATCCCGGGCCCGCCTCTCGGGTATCCGCGCGCGCCAAACTTGGCGTGCTCGTGGTACGTCCCCGGGTAGAAGTCCTCGGGCATGACGTACCCGCCGTCGAAGCGCGTCCCGCGCTCGAACAAGTCCCCGGTCTCGTTCGCCCACGCGTTGTACGAGAAGAACCAGTTCGGTTGGACTTCGACTTTGTTCTCCGCGCGCTTGATGATCTCGTCGATCGTCAGCGTGGACTGATACTCCAAACTCGCCCGCTGCGCGAGGAGCAGCTTCTCGACCTGTTCCTCCGTGTACTCCATCGAGCCTTGGAACGACGCGCGGTCGCGCGCGGCGGTCACGGCGTCGTACTCCACGCTCGATGATAGCAGCCGTCGGCGGCGCGCCCGCGACGAGAGCAACGCGCGTCGCCGCCGCTGCGGCGGCGCGGTCTCGTTCGGAAACGCCGTCGCCCACTCCGTCGCGGGGATCGGCCACGGCGACCCGTTCGGGTCGTCGCACATCCCGATTATCGCGAGCTCCCTGTTCCCGCTGATCAGCGGCAGCGCGGTGCCCCCCAGCGCGATGTGGTTCTCCAAGACGATCGCGTTCACCCGCGGGTCTCGCATCGCGCTGGTCAGCTCGAACAACGTCCGGACGTGCACGCGTTTGCCGTTCCCCGCGCCGAGAGACAACACCATGTGACTCGCGTCCTCGATCGGCACCGCGGTGACGTTCCCCAACACCGTCCCGTTCCAATCGGATAACGACACGTAGACGGTTTCGACGTGCATCGGCACGGACGCGAGCTGGGCGTGCCGCGTCTCGGACCACCCCGCGGCGGTGTACCGCCACCGCGGCGCCGCGTCGTCGTCCTCCGCCGCGGACGTTTCGTTCGGCGCCTCGCCGTCGTGGAAGATCGGATAGTCGAACGGTCCTTTCACGTTATCCGCCGTCAGGCCGTAGTAGTACCGCTCGACCGCGTCGAAGATGGGGCCGAACCCGGCGTAGTCCACGAACAGGTCCACGAGCGTCGCCTCCTCCGTCGCGCGAAACGCGCGCGCGCGAATCACCGGATACGGCGGCGGCGGAACGACCGGCGGCGGCGGCGCGACGTATCCCGGCGGCGGCGGCGGCGACGGCGGCGGCGGCGACGGCGGCGGCGGGGACGGCGGCGTCGTGGCCGGGAACACGTACGGGCGGTCGTCCTCGCCGGTCGAGCCCGGGTAGTTGTACCCGCTGTACGCGGCGCTCTCGTCGTCCACGCCTAATATTCGCCGTCGCGCGTGCGGGACCGTCTCCCAGTGCTCCGCCGGGGTCGTCCTGCGGCTCCACCATCGTCTCTTCAGCGCGTCGCGAACGGAGAATCGCCAGCTCTGCACGCGCGGGTCGTCCTCGCCGAGGCCGCCGGGGGGATCGGGCACCTCGAGTTTAAAATCTGGTTCGCGCTCATCATCGACCGGGGCGCTCGCGCCCTCGCGCCGCTCGACGTCCGCCGCCGCGGCGGGGACGTGAACGCGCGACGCCGCGAGGAGGAGGACGAGGAAGAAGAAGAGGAGACGGCGCCGCATCGCGACTCGCGGCGGTCCCTCGCGCCCGGCCCCCGCGCCCTGTCCGACTGCTCGTCTTCGTCCGCGGCCTCTCGAAAACTTTCGGCAGTTTTCCTTCGCGCGCTTCTCGCGTCGTCTCGCGCGGGTTTTGAGATCGTCGAAGACGCGCGGCCGCTCACTTGCGCCCGAGCCGCCATGGCCGCCGTGCTGGACGAGTGCGTCAACAAAGTCGAGTCCTTGATCCTCGAGGTCGCCAAGGACATGAACGCCGCGGACATCCCGAAGATGCGCGTGGACCCGGACGATCCTTGGGCGGACATCTGGGCGCCGCCGCCGCACGTGTACAAGGTGCGACGCGACGCGATCGATCGCGCGTCGTTCCGTTCGCTCGCGCGCGCGGCGGTCTCGTCCGAGTCGTCCCCCACGACCCACCCCTCGCGTCCTCGCTCGCCGACGACCTCCCCACCCCACGTCTCTTCCACGACGACGCACCGCAGGAACGTTGCGCCGACACGGGGTACCTCATGACGAAGCCGTTCGAGCGGAACAACCCGATGCCGGGGAAGTTCGATCAGACGTGCGAATACATCGTGAAGCTGCTCAAGCCCGTGATCAAGCCGAAGAGCGGCGGCAAGGAAGCCGGCGGCGGCGGTTCGATCCCCGGCGGCGGCGCGAAGAAGGAGAAGAAGGAGAAGAAGGAGAAGCAACCGCAGCCGCCGCAGTCGGACGAGGACCCGTTCGTGAAGGCGAAGCTCGTCGTCGCCAAGGTGGTGGACGTCGCGCACGTGGAGAACAGCGACAAGCTGTACCTGTGCAAGGTGCAGATTGGACCCGGGGAGGAGGACGTCAAGCAGGTCGTCACCGGGTTGCGCAAGTACGTCCCGGAGGAGGAGCTGAGAGGTCGCAAGGTGTTGTGCATCTTGAACCTGAAAGTCGCGAAGCTCGCGGGGCAGACGTCGGAGGCGATGATCCTAGCCACGGAGGCGACGATCGGCGAGGAGCTCTCGGTGAAGCTCGTCAACGTTCCGGACGGCGCCGACGTCGGCGACGCCGTCGGCGCGGAGGGCATCGAGCCCGCGGCGACGTACCCGAAGGAGTGCAAGAGCAAATTCTGGGACGCGGTGAAGACGAAGCTGACGGTCCGGGGGGGGAAGGCGACGTACGACGGGAAGATCGTCGGGTGCGCCGCGGGGGCGTGCTTCGCGGACGCGTCCGTGCCGGACGGGTCCTTCATCAAGTAGACTCAACTTACAGTCGACGTAATACTAATTACCTTCGTACTTAATAACATTTTTCTAATCTCTACGTGCGCGCTTCAAAGACGCTCTCTCTAGTTGTAGCTAGACTAAAAGAAGGTATTCACTCCCGCCGCCTGACGCCGCTCGCGGCTTTGTACGCCGCGAACCGCCCTCGGTTCTCCGCCGCCTTCGACCGCGAGCGCTCCAAGACGCCAAACGCGCGGCGCGTCTCCTCCTCCGTCGTCGCCTCGAGCTCCTCCCAGTCCTCGAGCGCGCCGGCGCCGCCGAAGGTCGCGCGCGGGTCTATGCCCAGCCGCGCCGCCTCCTCCCTGGTGAACGTCGGCGTCGCCTCGATGTGATTCGCGACGCGTCGGCGAAACGCGACGGACGCGGAATCCGACGCGGCGTCGTTCCGGTTCCGGTTCCGCTCGTCGTTCGCCGTCTTCGCGCCCCAGCGCGCCGCCGCGGAGCCCGCGGGCGCGTTTTCCTTATCCTTCTCGCGCCACGCGCGCGCCGCCCGCTTCGCGAGGACGACCTTCTTCGCGGCGACGCCCGCGTCGAGCCCTTTGGTGTAGTAGTCTTTCGGCACCGGGTTCGCCGCGAGCGCCTCCGCCTCCTCGAGCGCGGCGAGCCGACGCGCGGACGCGGTCGGCGTCTTTGGCACCTTCCCGAGCGCTCTTCGACGCGTCAGCGTCTCGCCATCGCGGCTCGGCGCGCGTCGCAACGACGACCATATCTCGTTCATCGTGACGTCCGAGAAGGACGCGTCGCGCGAGGCGTCCGAGTCCGAGCCCGAGTCGCTCGGGTTCCACCCGCCGTCGTCCGCGCCGCCCCATCCCCCTTTCGTCGTCGCTTTCCCGCCACCGCCGCCGTCGTCGACGAACCCGGGTGGGTATCCGGATCCGCCGCCGCCGCCGGCTCCCCCGACCCCTCGCGCGCGGTCGCGGCGCGCTCCCGGGCTCGCCATCCCCAACGCCGTCGCGTCTTGATCGAGGAGCTCCTCCGCGAGGTACTCGGACATCGTCGGCGCGGTCGACCGCGGGGAGTCTGGGTCGTCGGTCTCGTACGCGTGCGCGCGCGCGCGTCGCCGCGCGCTCTTCGTCGGCGTGAGCGCCCTTCGGATCCTCGCCTTGAACGACGTCGACGGCGCCGCGCCGCTCCCGCTCCCGCCGCTCCCGCCGCCGCCGCCGCCGCCGCCGCTGCCGCCGCCGCCGCCGCTCGCGTGCTTC
The DNA here is from genome assembly GCF_000151265.4 of Micromonas pusilla CCMP1545. Classification (NCBI taxonomy): domain Eukaryota; kingdom Viridiplantae; phylum Chlorophyta; class Mamiellophyceae; order Mamiellales; family Mamiellaceae; genus Micromonas; species Micromonas pusilla. The sequence continues at coordinate 756,626 of NW_003315885.1, forward strand.
GGGTCGTTCAGCCACGCCCACAGCCGCTTATCCGCGACCGCGCTCGGCCCGGAGCCGACCGGCCCGGCGACGCGTCGTCTCAGTCGCCCCGGAACGTCCGGCGGGGCGGCGAACAGGTCCGCGGCTCTGCCGCCCTCCAACACCGTCCCGTCGAAAAACGTGCGGTCGCCCGCGCGTCGCAGCTCTCGCACGAGCGCGACCGCGGGGTCCGCGTACACCCTGAGCGCGTTCCACATCTGGTTCGCGGGCGCGAAGACGCGCGGGTGATTGCTCACGGCGTTCACGAACTCGTCGTATCCGAGCTCCGCGGGACACCGCGCTTCAAAGTCTCGAACGAGATCCGCGGCGTACGGCGCCAACGACGCGTCGTCCTCGTTCGCGCGGCGTCGATCCCCCCACACGTCGCCGCCGCGCCGACTCCGCCTCACCTCGGCCTCGTCCTTACGCCGCGCCTCCGCGGCTTTGATGGCGACGAGGAGCTCGTCTTTGCTGAACCGCCCGTCGTTGTTGAGGTCCAAGAGTCGAAACATGAATCTGACGCGGCCGAAGGAGCCGGACAGGACGAACGCGGCGAGGCCGACGACGAACTCCTTGAAGTCGACGACGCCGTCGCCGTCGACGTCGAGAACCTCCACGAGCCTCTGCACGTACACGTCGTCCCTGAGCTTGAACATCCTCGCGAGCTCGTTCGAGTCCACTCGCCCGTTCGCATCCTTGTCCGCGCGTTTGAACGCGACGTACAGCTTTCGCAGCGACGCGGACGTCCACCGGTCCACGCCGCCGAGCCGGTCGCGACGCACGCCGAGCTCGTCCAGGGCGTCGAGCACGTTGCGCTCGCGCGCGGAGCACGCGGACTGGCATCCCCCCATCTCGGCGCCCCGGGGAATGGACGCGGTGGGCTCGACCGCGCGCGTTGTTGACTCGGACAAGTTTCTCGGACGACGCGGAAAGGCGGAGTCGGCAAACGCACGGACGCGGATGACGGCAGACTGGTCTCGGGCTGCCTACCTGACGCGCTAGCTAGCTAGTCTACGCGCTCGGGCGCCCGAGGACCTCACGCGACGAACCAGTGATCGCCCCCGTTTTCGTCGAACCCCGCGAACGTGTCCATCACCTTCGCGCGCGCTTTCGCCATGCCGAACGCGAACAACCGCAGCGGCGCGCGCCCCCCCCCGCCGCCGCCGCCGCCGCCCGCGGATGAAAAACGCACCCCCGCGGCGTCCAGCCCGGCTCTGGTCTTCTCGTCCTCCTCCCTCACGCGCGCGGTCCCGACGGGCGCGCCGGGCTTGTACTCGATCTCCCGCACCGCCGCGCGCGCCGCGGCGACCAGCAGCTCCTCCGCGCGTGTCGCGTCCCCCGCGTCCGCGGCTTTTCTCGCGGCCGGGACGGCGTCTACGAACGCGCACGCCGGTCGCGTCGCCAACGCGTCTCTCAACTCGGACGCCCACGCTCTCAGGGTCTCGCCCGTGCCCCAGACCTGAATCGGGCGGCCTCGCGCGATGGCACCAGACTTCGCGCACAGGAGGAAGTGCACCTTGCACGCGCGCAGCCGCGCGAGCGAGCACCGGTCGTGCGTCCGCGTGCTCTGCGCGGGGTACTGCCGCCAGAGGTACAGCGTCTTCGGCACCTTGCCGACGACGAGCCCGAGCGCGAACCACCGGTGCCAGAAGTCCGCGTCCACGGGCCACCACCCAGTCGGTCGCAGGGATTGTCTGGACGGGAGCGCGTACGTCGGGTCCGTGGCGTGCGCGCAATCCGCGACGGCGTCGTCGATCATCCAGAGGTCGCGATACGGCGAAGCCGCGGCTTCATCAATCTCCGCCGCGGCTTTTATCTCCGCCGCGGTCGCCGCCGCCGCGTCGACGCTCTCCCCGCGCGTCCCTTCCCCCGTCGCGGGTTCGACCACCCCCGCGCCGCGCGAACCCGCCGCCGTCGCTTCCATCATCACCTCGGCGTCCGTCGCGAGCGCTCGCATCGCGCTGCGGCGGTACACCCCCGACGCCCTCAGCGCGGGAATCTCCAAAAACCGCCCCCGCGCCATCGCCTCCGGGTCCGCGCACGCCTCGTTCATCCATCGCGTCCACCGCGCCATCCCGGGGCGGTCCCACCCGACGAGCGCCACGCGCGACGTCACGCCGTCCCACCCCGGGTTCGCGTCGAGCGCCCTCGCGAGGGCGACGAACGCCCTCGGCGGGCGGAGGTCGTCGCTCTCCATCTCCCCGACGAGCGTCCCTCGCGCGCGCGCGTACGCCAGGTTCAACGCTTTGCCCTGACCGGACCGTCCGAACGGCGCGACGGTCAGGACGACGAGGGTGTTCCCGCGGACGCGCGCGCGGACCGCGGCGGCGACGGACGTCGGGACGACCTTGTCGGATTCCCACGCGAGGCGGTCGGGCGGGAACGCGTGCGCGTCGTCGTCGTCCTCCTCGTCCTCCTCCTCGTCCTCGTCCTCGTCCTCGTCCTCGTCCTCGCCCGCTTTCTCGTCCGCGGCCGCGAGCGCGGCGGCGCACGCCTCGAGCCACTCCCTGGAGCCGTCCGTGGAGGAGTCGTCCACGGCGATGAGCTCGAGCCCGCCGCGTTTCGCGAGCCCGCGCTGCGCGAGGACGCTCGCGACGCAATCGGGAAGCCACGGCATCGCGTTCCGGCAGGGCATCAGCACGGAGACGAGCGGCGCGGACGCGACGGCGTTCGCGTCGTCCGACGCGCGCGACGCGTCTCTCGCCGCCCCCCGCGGTCGCTTCGCCGTCGGCGCCGCGTCGGCGTCCTCCGCGGGAGGGCGCTTGCCCTTCCCCGGCGACATCGCGCGCGAGGGTGCGACGGCGACGAGGTCCCGCCGCGCACTCCGATCTGCGGCGCGCGTATGCGTGATGGCGACGAATGCGAAACTCGACTCGAACGCGTTTCGTCGGGGGAACCGACGCGACGCGCGGCTCAGTTCGCCGCGCGCGCGCGCGACGTCATGACGACCGCGTCGCGCCCCTGCGCGACGCTCGCGCGCGTCGGCGGCGGCGGCGCGCTCGTCGCCGCGGACGCGTTCGTCGCGTTCGAAGACCCGGAAGTCCAAGACGCGGTCGAGGACGCGCGAGCGAAGGTGGATCTCCTGAGGGGCGTCACGGAGGCGCGCCTGAAGAAGCTGAGCCGCGCGCAGCTGACGGGGATCGTGAGCGACCTCCTCGCGATGGCCGCGCGGTTCGAGTTCGAGCGCGAGGAGCGGTTCGAGCGGATGAAGAGAGAGACCGCGCCCCCGCCGCCGCCGCCGCGGAGGAACAGAAGCCCCGGGGGCGCCGCGGGCGCGAGGGCGAGGGCGTCGCAAACGCCGATCTCGACGACGACGACGACGACGACGACGACGCGTCGCCCGGCGGAGACCACCCGGCGCGACCGCGAGTGGCTGCGGGTGAACCAGCGCGCGCCGCCGACGCGCGTCGAGACCGAGTCCGCGGTCGTGATACAAGCGCACGCGCGGGGGTACCTGTCGCGCGCGCGGGCGCGAGAGAACCGAAGCCGACGCGCGCGAGAGGGCGTGGACGGCTCGGCCGGGGCGCCGGCGGCGAAGTCGAGGACGACGCCGTTGACGGGGCCGGAGCTCGTCGCGCGCGAGATGGCGCGGGCGAAGATGGAGCACCTCGTGAACGAGTTTAAGGAGCGGAAACGGAGGGACGCCGCGTTCTTAGAGAAGAGCGCGCGGGACATAGCGTAGGTAGACGAGCTCGCCGCGGCGGCGCGCGCGAGAACAGTTGTTAGCCGTTTGTTGAAACGCCCACGGCACGGGAACGAAGGATTCGATCGACGCCGTCGCGTCGCACTCGCGCCCGCGCACGCCGCGCGCGCGCGCCATGACCACGTCCGGGTTCGACCGCGCGTTCGACGAGTACCGACGCGTGATCGCCGACGTCGCGGACGCGACCGCGACCGCGGGACCGTCGTCGTCGTCGTCCGCGCGCGCGTCCGCGGTCCCGCGCGCCGCGAGGGCGAGCGCGAGGTGTCGGGGACGCCGAGATCCGCTCGATCCCCGAGACGAGCTCCTCGCCAAGCGCATCGCGCGCAGCTTCAAGCGCTTCGACGCCGGGGACAAAGGCTGGCTCGACGCGCACGACCTGAAGTGCGCGTTCGCGTCGCTCGTCGGATGCAAGCCCTCGAAGGAGGAGCTCCGCGCGATGACGTCGTCGTGCCCGCGCGGGGAGGTCGACCTGTTCCGCTTCTCGCCGTACATGCTCGACAGACTCTCATCAAGCCGCGCGGCGACGACGGGGGAGCGCGACGAAGGCGAGGACGAAGACGAGGACGCGAAGGCGCGCCGCGAAGACGCGAGGCGGACGATCCGCGCGCGCGCGGTGTTCGACGCGTTCGACGCGAGGAGGGTCGGGCACTTGACGTTGGAGGACGCCGTCGCCGCGTTCGCGACGGCGGCGCCGGCGACGCCGTGCGGCGTCGTCGCGGACGTCTTCCGCGAAGCCGACGTGGACGACGACGGGAAGGTGACGTTCGAGGAGTTTAAGGGCGTGTTTTTAGGCGGCGGCGGCGGCGCGGTGTTTGTGGGGTGCTGAGCGCGGGGGTGGGGGTACTGTAGGGAAAGCGACGCGCGCGGCGCCGTGGGCGCGAGCGACTCGGTCTAATAAGCGTATTTTGTAATTGTACGATCGCGGCTACGCGCCGTCGCCGTCCCCCCCCGCCGCGGCCCCCTCCGCCGCGGCGTTCTCCCTCCTCGCGGCGCCCCTCGCTTTCCTTCGCTTTCCTCCGCGTTTCCCGACCGCGGTTGTTTCCTCCTTCCACACGATCCCTCGCATGAGCGCGCCGTCCACGCGCGCGGTGAGCAGAAACCCCGCGTCGAACGTCCCGTCCACCATCCCTTCCACGGCCCTCCCGACGAAATTCTCCGCCCCCGGCGGCGTCGTCTCGCCAGGGCCCGTCGGCGTCATGACGCGCGTGAGGTTCGGGACGATCTTCGCGCGCGTTCGCTCGCGCTGCTTAGACGACTCCGGGTGGGCCGCCAGCGCGCCGGGCGCGGCGATCGTCACCGGTCTCGGCGCGCCTGCGGGCGGCGCGTCGGCGACGCACAGCTGTGCAGCCGCGGCGGCGGGGGCCGCCGCGGTCTTCGTCGGGCGCCCGCGCCCGCGCTTCTTCTTCGCGGGCGCTAGCGCGAGCGCGTCCGGGGCGACGTCCGCCTCCGCCTCCGCCGCGCGCTTCTGCTTCTTCTTAGCCTTCTTCCCCGCGGTCTCGCCGCCGCCGCCGCCGCCGTCCGCGTCCGCGCGCGACAACATCTTCCGCCGCGCCTCGCGCGCTTTTTCCACGTGCGCCTCTCGCTCGCTCGCGCTCATCCGTCGCCATCGCGCGCCGATGATCTTCTCGATCCCCATCCCGGCCTCGTCGCTCGCGCGCTCGCCCGTGCCGTTCCTCAGCGCGACGCGAAGCTCGTCCGCGAAGGCGTCGTACGCGAGGAGCGCGGGGGACAACGCGAGCTCGCGACGCGGGCGCGGCTCCGCGAGATCCGCGAGCGATTCGGCTCGTCCGCCGGGGTTAAGACCGCGCGCGAGGGACGGGTCGCCGCTCCCGTCGCGCGCGGGCGCGGGCGCGGGGTTCATCCCGACGCGCGAACGCGGACGGGCGCGAGCCTCGCCGCGCGAGGACGAGTGGAGGGAGGCGCGCGACGATCCGTCAGATTCCCAACTCGGAAAATTGCTGCCAGCTCACCATCATCAAGCTCGAAGAAGAGTCTCGGGGGGTCGGCGACGCGACGTCACTGCGCCGTCGCGCGAGGTCTCGGTCGCGCCGAACCGCACGACGCGCGCGAAGACGACGCGCGGACGATCGATCCCGTCCACGCGAGTCGACGACGCGCGCGCGCTGACGCGCGGACGCCATGGCGGTGCGTCCCCGACCCTAGCTCGAACGACGACGATCCCCTCCCGCGCCGTCTCGAGCGCCTCGTTTCCCCCCGCCCCCCCGCCCCGCCCCGCGCGCGCGCGCTGACGCGCGTCCGACGCCCTCTCCTCCGACTCGTCGCCGCAGGCGCGCTTGATCGCGAACCTGATCGTCGCCGGCGGCCAGGTCGCGATGAAAGCGGTCGCGAACGCGTACAGCAAAGCGCTCGCGAACGCGCAGAGATCAGGCGTCGCGCAGGAGGCGGCGGCGAAGGGCGCGGCGGCCGGGGGGATGTTTCGGAAGAAGGTGATGCAGGTCGAGGAAGCGAGGCAAGTCCTCGGCGTGGAGAAGGGCGCGACGCTCGAGTGCGTGCTCGAGCGGCACGATAAGCTCATGACGGCGAACGAGAAGGATCCGGAGACGGGGCAGTACCGCGGGAGCTTCTACCTCCAGAGCATGATCAACAACGCGAAGGAGTCGGTGTTGAGAGAGGATTTCCCCGACTACAAACCCCCGGGCTCGGGAGACGCGGAGGCGTCGGGACCTGCGAAGGAGATTAGCGACGGCGAAGAGGGTGGCGGAGACGGCGACGGTGGCGGTGGCGGTGGGGGGGCGTCGGGGGGGAGGTCGAATCCCAACTCTGGGCGCGGGTTCGCCGCGAGCGGCGTGGACGACGCGTCGAAATAGAGAAGAACGCGACCGGCGTCGCCGTGATTCCGTAATATACTAAGATAGGCTCCCTCACGGCGGCGACTCTACTCCGCGTCCGCGATGGCGCCGAGATGGGCGATGAGCCTCCCCCCGCGCGTCGCCACGGCCTCGAACGTCTCCTCGTGCGCGGCCGCAACGTTCTTCAGAACCTCGCGCAGCACGTCCTCGTCCGCGGCGCCTCCGCAACGCGCGGAGACGTCCGCCGCCGCCGCCGTCGCGTCGCCGGCGTCGAACGCGCTCGCGGCGGCGACGACGCCGGCGAGCGCGTCCTTTATCCTTCTCGCCGCGTTCGCGACGGCCGCGTCCGCGGCGCCGTTCGCGCCGCCCTTCGCCGCCGCCGACGACGCCGACGCGAGCGTCGCGAACGCGCCGGCGCCAATCTCCGAGACGAGATGCGTCGTCGCGGCGACGACGCCGCCGCAGGTGACGTCGAGCGTCGCGCCGCCGCCGCGGCGCAACTCCGATCGCACGTCATCGCACCTCGCCTCGATCGACGCCGCGAGCGCGTCGAGGGACGCCGCGCGACCTTCTCTTTCGTCGTCTTCCGCGCGCGCGATGTCGAGAAGCGCTCGAAGCATCGCGTTCGACGCGGCGTCGCACGCGCGCGTGGACGGCGCGACCGCGGCGTCGGCGTCGGCGTCGGCGTCCGTCGCGAAGAGCGCCTCCGCCGCCGCGGCGACGGCGTCGACGGCGTCCGCGTCCGCGTCGCCCGCCGCCGCGCGCATCGCGTGGATCTCGACGACGCGTCGCCGCATCGCGCGCTGCCATCGCGCGCGGTGCGCGACGGACGCGCCCGCGCCGACGCCGACGTCGTGCGCGCCCGCGACGGGCGTCTCCGCTCCCGCGCGCGGCGACGCGTCGACGCCTCGGCTGCGCCACCAGTCCGCCGCCGCGAGCGACGCGAGGCCGCCGTGCGGGGGATAGAACGCCGGGTTCGTGCACAGGTCCTCGTTGAAGCACGACGACGGCCAGTCCGCGCCGCGCGTCGGAAGAGGCTCGCACGCGTCCGCGGCGCCGCGCAAAACCTTGCGCAGGACGTTGAAGACGAGTTCCGGTTTCGCCCCCGCGGCGGCGTCGCCGACGACGGCTTCTCTCAACGCGGCTCGCCACTTCACGACGGCCGCGTTCTTCAGCGCGTGCGACGTGTTCAAACGCCGGTGAAAGTCCACGAACTCCAGGGCTTTCGTGTACACGCCGTTGTCGTACGCCTTGACGCCGTTCTCCGTGATGTCTTTCCCGGCGTCCGTCGCGAGCAGATCCGATCGCGCGGCGAACCAATTGAGCGCGGCCCCGTCGTCCCCGCCCTCCAAGTGCGGCAGCTCCAGGTGCGCCATCGTGTCCATCTGTATGTTCTTGCAGTCTAAAGCCGCGTGCGTCTCGCACGCGGCGTCGTGCGCGCCGAGGAGGGTGTACAACACGCTCAGACCGATCCTGAGTTCCGCGTGGTTCGGGCTGTTCCGCACCGCCTCCGACGCGCACGCGGCGGCGACGAGAAGCGCGCGCGTCGCCTCCGCGGCGGCGTCGACGTCGATCTCGCCGCCGACGCCGTTCGCGTACGCGCGCGCGGCGTGCGACGTCGCCTCCGCGGCGAGCGCGTTGACCGCGAGCAGCGCGAGCGTGTCCGCGGGCGTCGGCTCGCGTGGGTCCGCGCCGGCGACGACCTCGCGAGCTTCCCGGTACCGCGTCATCAGATCGGTCGCGAGGGTTCTTCCGCTGGACGACGGCAACGCCGGACCGAGGATTCCGTTCGAGTCGCGACGATCGCGCCACGAGCCGCCGCACGAGCCGAGCTGCGCGCGTATCGCCTCCGCGGCGACCGCGCGTCGGAGCTTTCTGTTCGCGGGTTCGTCCGAGCTCGCGGCGGCGGCGGCGGCGGCGGCGGCTTCCGACGCGAGGCGTTCGCGAACCGCCGCCGCCGCGTCCGCGTCCGTCTCCAGTAAACGCCGCGAGTACGGCGCGAGGTCCTTCGCGCAGCTCGTCCAGTACCCGAACTCGCGCCAGTACTTCATCATCGCGGCAGGCAGCGATTCATCCTCGGACGCGCCCGCCGGCGGCGGCGACGTCGTCGTCGTCGACGACGACCCCCTCAGCTGCGATTTTCGATACGCCAACTCCACCTCGAGAAGGTACGGGCCGCGTCCGACTTTCATCGCCCCTCCCGCCTCGTCCGCGGCGGCGACGAGCTCGCGCACGAGCGTCTCGCCTCTCTCGACGCCCTCCCCGTCCGGCGACGTCAGCGCCATCGCGCCGACGCGTCTCGCGACGTCGTCTTTGTCGCCGTCGCCGCCCCCGCCGCGGACGCCCTCCGCCGTGAACGCGTCGTCCGGTGCCCAATCCCCTCCCGCGCTCGCGGGCGCCTTCCTCGGCGCCGCGGCGACCGTCCCTCGCATGGTGAGATCCATCGCGCAGCTCGCCGCCTGCCAGTCGTCCGGCATCTCTTTCAGAACGCCCCGCCAGTGCGCCAGCGCGTCGTCGACATCGCCGTCCTCCGCGGCTTGCGTCGCGCACAGCGAAAGCCGCTCCGCCTTCATCGGCACGCACTTCTCCGCGAGCGCGCTCTCGAGCAGCGTCCGCGCGTCGCGCCCTCTCCCGCACTCGCGCAACACCCTGGCGCACACGAGCAGCGTCTCGCGGTCGGTCACGCCGCCGTTCTTCTCGAGCTTCGCGCACATCCCGGCGGCGAGTCGCGTGAGCGTCGCGTCTCTTCTCTCTTCGCGCGTCATCCCTCTCGTCTGGAGGAGGATGCCGCACACCGCCCACATGACGTGTTTCGGGTCGTTCGTCAGCCTGTACAGCTTCATCGCGCACTGCTGCTGCTTCACGAACGCGAAGTCGCGCGCGTGCGCGGAGAACAAGAGCGACAGATGCTCGAGGTTCTTCGGATCGCGCGCGCTCGCGGCTTCGAACATCGACACGATCGAGGACGGCATCCCGGCGTTGCGGTAGAACACCTGCAGCGTGTGCAGCGTGTTGTCGTCCTCCGGGCCCTCGTCCTTGATCTCGTCGCAGATCGCGACGCCCTCGTCTTTCTTTCCGGAGCGGTACAGCGCGATGCCCTTGAGCGCGCGCGCGATCTGGAGGTTCGGATGCTTCGCCAAGAGTTGCGTCGCGCCCTTCAGCGCGGCCTTGTTGTTCCCTTTGTCGAGGAGCTCGTACAGCGGTTCGAGCTTGCGATGCAGCGCCATCGGGTCGATCGCCTTGGACGTGGTGTCCTTGGACTTCCCCATCGCGACCGCGTCGGCGCGGCGCGAGGACGCGGAGGCGGCGCGGCGAGTGACTGATCATTTTTCGTGTCGGAGGCGGAGGCGGCGGCTGCAGTGCCAGACTGACATGACATGACAGGACGTCAGCTCGAGGTGGAATATTAGAGTCGCGGGACTACGGCGGGTTCGCTCATCTTTCGTTTCACTGAAGACTACCGCTACGAAGGCGCGATCTCCACGCGCGGGACCGCGTCCCCGACCGTGGGGCCGCGGGCTCGTCGTGAGACGAACGCCCGCGTCCCCGTCGGGTCGCCGCCGCGCGGTCGCCGTCGCGGTCGCCGCGAAAAAAACAATAATCCCACGCGTCGATGGGCGCTCCGCGTCCTCCTCCTCACATGCCGTTGTTCTGCAGGTAGTCCGCCAAGTTACCGACGCACGTGTTGCAGTTCCCGCCCTGGATGTTCTCGTCGTGCGTGCCGACGACCACGCACGTCGCCGCCTTGCACACGAACAGACCGTTGCTCCCCTGCGGCGGCGAACGGAGACGATCGGACGCGGACGATGAGTCGAGGGCGGCGGTGTGCCTACAGCTGTACGCGTCGCGTCAAAAAAAAAAAACGATGATGTCGCCGCGCGTCGCACCTTCTTGCCCACCACGTTGCGATCGTCGGAGGAGATGAACATGTATTTCTGCCCGCCCACGTACACGCCGCCCGCTTGAAGCGCGGACGGGTCGTCCATGCCCGCCACGATCTTCGAGACCTCCTCGGGGGATACCTGCGCGAGACGAGGGGGCGGTCAGCGGATCTCGTCGTGGAGGAAGTTGACGTCCAACGATCTAATAAAACGCGCGAGGACGGGCGGGGCGCGCACGTCGAAGCCCGCGGACGCGGCCCACATGGATCCGTCCGTCCCGCAGATCGCGCCTTGGGTCACGTGCCCCGTGCCCAAAAGATGGTCGTCGACGTAGGACTGCCAGCTCATCGTGCGAGGAGGAACCGCCCGCGCGCGATGGATTTGTGAGGCGTCCAAGAGTTGCTGCTGTGGTCGAAGACTGGAAGACGAGACGAGACGAGCACTGAGCTATTTCGGTTTTCGGCGGTCGCCGCCGGCGCGGCGAGGGACGATTCGCGCGCGCGAGACATTACGAATCGCTTTTCCGCGCGACGTACGTAAGAGATGACGCTAAAGATACAGCACGCGCGGGGTCTATCCGTAGGTCCTCACTCCTTCCCTTGCAGCCGCTGCAGTCCCGCGTTGAGCGCTCGAAACGGGTTGAACTTTTCCAGCGCCGGCGCGTCGTCGTCGCCGCCCTCGCCCTCGCCCCCACCGCGACCTCCCCCCGCGACCCTCGCCTTCGCCTTCTTATCCCCCTCCCCACCCCCGACCGTCCTCGGGACCGTCTTCACGCCGTACTTCGCGAGCGTCTCCGTGGCGACGTACCCCAGGTACTTGGACGCGTCCTCGGTCTTGTCGATGGACCCCTCGTCTTTGAACTGGTTCAGCTGCGCCTCGGTGAAGCCGCCCTCGCGGTTCGTGCCGCTTCGCGCGACTCGGAACACGAGCCACGCCCAGATCCCGCCCGCCTCCGCGTCGTCCTCGTCCGGGGACGCGCCGAAGATGCCGTCCAAGACGGTCACGAACGGGTTCTTGCCGACGATGAAGCGGGAAAATTTCGCGCCCGTCGCGCTGCTCCTCTTCTCGCGTTCTTTGAACATGAGCGACTTCACGAGCTCCCACCCCGCGCGATCGTCCGCGTCGAGGACGTCGAACCCCTCGCCGTTCTCCCCGGTAAACATCCGCGACGGGAGCTCTTTCCTCCACGCCTGCAAGCTCTCGCCGTTCTCCTCGAGCTTCCTTCGAAACGCGATGAGGTTGTCGTCGCTGCGAAGCGACGGCAGACACATCTAAGCAACACGA
>NW_003315885.1:768918-780533 GCF_000151265.4 Micromonas pusilla CCMP1545
TGTCGTCGCTGCGAAGCGACGGCAGACACATCTGAAGCAACACGACGCCGGCGCTGTACGAGTCGAACCGGTCCGGGACGTTCAGCTGCCACAGCGCCGGGGACAGCGCGAGCGCTACCGGCGTCGCGGGCGCCTCGGGCGTTTGCGTGGACATGATGTACTCCTCCGGCCCGGAGAAGCGCGGGTCTAAGATGAACTCCTTCGGCTGGTAGTTGAAGCCGAACCGCAAATCCGCGGCGGCGCCGAGGTCGATGAGCTTGAACCTGCCCTCCTTCGGGTCGAAGATCATGTTCTCCGGCTTGACGTCGCGTAAGATGATCCCCGTCGCGTGCGCGCCGGAGAGGCACTCCAGAATTTGCTTGAAAATCCGCTGGATGATCGCCTTCTTCCGCGCCGGCCCTCTCGGCTCGCCCTCGACGGCGACGCCGCCGGAGTCTCTGAACAGGAAAGGCTCGACGTTGTACGGGAACTCCTTGCTCTGCATGAGCCCGTTCAAGGTTTCGCTCCCCTCGAACTTCCACACCAACCACATCGGATCATCGTCGTCTGAATCGTCCACCTCGACAGCCTTCTGCGCGAACGACTTGGCGCGCTTCCAGATGCTCTGCTCGCCGCCGCCGCGCGCGGCGCCCTTCTCCTTCGGGCCGTAAAACGCGCCCTGATACTTCGCGATGTACTTCGGGCACGCGCGCATGAGACGACTGTTCGTCCATATCTCCGCCTCGCCGTAGTCCTTGCATCGCTTCAACACGTACGTCTCGCCGTCCTCCACGCCGGTGGCTTTGTACACGACCCCGAACCCGCCTTCGCCGAGTTTGTTCCCGATGACGAAGTCGTCCAGGCTGAACGACCGCTGCCCGAGCAGCGGGCGGAGGACGTAGTAGTCCACGAACCCGCCCAAGACGCCCGGGGTGATCGTGAGGTAGAACCCGAGCGCGCCGAGGATCGTCAAGCCGGTGGGGGTGAACAGCGGCGCGACCTCGCCGCGGAGCTCCGCGTCCAGGGTGCTTCGGTAGATCTGATCTCCGCAGTTTTGGATCGTGCACGGGAGCCCGATGCCCGCGGCGACGTCCGCGATCGCGTTCGCCGCGGCGCCGAGGTCGTCGATCGGGAGCGCCGCGGTGGGGGCGAGGAGACGCGCGCGGCGACGCGCGCGGCGGTGCGCGCGGTGCGCGAGGCGCGGCGCGGAGGACGCGCGCGATGGCGTTAAATGCGTCGCGCGACACGACGCATCGTCTGCGTTTTTCGTCGCGGCGACGTCCGCGCGTCGCGCGCGCGCGCGAGCGGATCCGCCGCTCCCGCGGCGCGGCGCGATCGCGCCGGACAACGCGCCGGCGCGAAGCGTCGCGGCCGACATCATCGTGTGCGACGACGGACGGAGGTTCGTGCGGCCGCGCGGCGGGCAGTCGGGCGGGTCTCGCGGACGCGCTGAGGTGGATCGATATCCGCGCTACTGCTCAGCGAATCAGAAGCGCCGATCGCGTTTCCCGCTACATTTCTCCCGAGCGGCGTCGGCGGAGGCGCGCGAGAGCGATGCGATGCGATGGAGACGGTCGACGCTTCGATGTTGGACGCGCGGGGAGTTACACGCGCATCACGCGATGCCCTCGCGTCGAGTATTAATTATAAGTCGCGGGCGAGGCTAATACGCCGCGCCCAGACGCGTTCACCCATCATTCGCAACTTAACCCTCGCCGCCGAGGGTTTCCCGCCGTCCCGTCGTCGCCCCCTTCCATCACTCGTCGTCGTCGTCGTCGTCGTCGTCGTCGTCGTCGTCGTCGTCGAAGTCCTCATCGTCGTCCGCGCCGCCGTACCGCGCGATGATGTCCGCGTCCGCGGCGATCTCCTTCGCTTCCTCCTGCATCGCCCCCGGCTCGCGTCCGGTGGGCCACTTCATGACGTAGTACACCAGGTTCACCAGAATCGCGGTGATGGGCTTGAAGAGCCAGTAGACGACGAGGAACGCGATGAGCGTCCCGAGCGGCCCGATCGACTGCATCCAGTCCGGGGGCTTCCATCGACCGCCGAACCACTTCCCGCCGCCGCCGCCGCCGCCGCGGCCGCCGTTGCCGAAGAGCCCGCCGCCGCCGAAGAAGCCGCCCTTGTCGTTCTCCGCGAGCGCGTCCGGCTTGTCCCCGAACGCGCCCATGAGCGCTCGCTTCGCGGCGTCTTCTTTCTTTCCCATCCTCGCGACGACGCGCCGCCCGCGCGTGGGGGGGGTCGCCCCGACGCGGTTCGAGCCCGGCGCGCGCGACGCGCGCGCGGCGACGACGACGGGTCGCGCCGCGACGGTCGCGCTCTGCCGCGCGGAGATCCTACGTACTGTTAATAATCCTCCGATGGGCCCATCATCGGGGGTGATCCTCGCGGCGGACGCGACCGAGGACGACAGCGCCGTCATCGCGCGTCGACGACGCGCGCGTCGCGCGTCGACGTCTTCGCGAGTTCTGAGGCGTCGGGACGGACGCCGTCCGACGGTGTATCGCGCGTGCGGCGGCTCGAGAGCGCGCGCGCCTGTCCGAATACCCTGGGGTTTGGGTTGAAGCTCGGCCAGCTCGTCGCGACCAGACGCGCACGACAGAAAATAAAGCGGATAGACGGACAAGATGCGAGACCACGTCACCTCTCGCCACTTCGAGATGGCGACCGCACGCGCCGCCGCGTCCGCGCGAACCGCCGCGCACGCCTCCGCGACACCTCGCCGCGGCACCTCGAAACGCCCCGAGCGCGCGTCGCCTCCGAGACGCCTCGCGCGATGCCGCGCGGCCGTCGAAGGCGCGGTGCTTTCGCCCACGATCGACAGCCCCCCGACGGTCTCCGAGCGGAAGTGCCGCCTCGTCGCGATCGTCCCTCCCGCGTCCGCGGGAGCCTCGTTCCTGCCGTACCCCCCCGGGCTTAAAGGGACGGCGTACGACAAGGGCGTCGGGCCGGACTGGATCGAGGTCATGCGTCACATGGCGACGCGACTGACGTGGGTGGACGTCGGGTTCCAGATGGACGTGTTCCCCTCGGACGCGCCCGCGTCCGAGATCTCGGCCTCGGCGGCGACCGCGGACGTGTTCGTCGCGATCGGGATCAAAGACGTCGAGACCGCGGCGACGCTCGTGGACGTCCTCACGACCGTGCCCACGGGCGCGGCGTTGGGGTGCGAGGGCACGAGCTTGGACGCGCAGTCGCGCGTCGTGTTTCAGGTGCGCACAACTCGACCGTTTTTCACCCACCGCTCGGTTTCAACATTTGATCGCGGCGCCTTTCAACTGACCGATGAACGTTTTGGAATCGCCCGCAGCCGGTGACGGATCTGCGCGCGATGCAGGCGAAGCTGCTTCCGTGGGGCCGCGCCGCGAAGGACCTGCGGCTCATGGAGCAAGTCAGCGGCTTGTTCGACAGGAAAAACCACCTCGACCTGCTCTTCCTTCACCTCCTTCTCATCGACGCGAGCGGCGCGCGCGTGCCCGCGGTGGACATCAACCAGGACCTGAACGTCGGCAACGTCTTCTGCATCGCGAAAAATTGCAACAAACAGCTCTTGGCGTGTTACCAGAACGACCGGTGCAAGCTGTCGCTCGATTGCATCGACGCGTGCGGGTTGAACGACCAGGTGTGCACGTACACGTGCATCCGCAGCTATCAGAACGTCGAGTTCGAGAAGCTCGCGCGGTGCATGCTGCACTCGCACAACTGCCTCGGGAACGACGCGATTCGGCCGGAGCTCCCGGAGGTGTTGCCCATGACGACGTTCCGAGGCGAGCCGCTGACGCACGACGCCGCGGAGGCGATCATGCAAGGGTGGTACGGCGACGGACCGAACATGAAGCCGTACAGCTGGCTCGCGGTCGCGGGGCAGAACCCGGCGTACGACCACTTCCCGTGCCAGTACCAGATTTGGTACCGCGGCAAGGCGCGAGGGAGCTTCTGGTACAACCCGGTGTTTAAGGTCCAGACGTTGGACGGGAAAGAGGTGTGGCGGCGGTCGGACTACCGGTGCAAGCGCGGGGACGTCCCCGGGACGTTCTACTTCTCGTTCATGGACAACGGCGTGACGTCTCTGGAGTACTGGAGGATCGTCGACGCGGCGGACGATTTGGAGTGGAGTCTGTACTACTACGCCGGCGCCGCGAAAGTCGCCGGGCAGTCGTACATCGGCGCGGTCTTGGCCACGAAGGACGGGAAGTGGCCGGACGTGAAGCACCTGCCGCGGATAGAGAAGAGCCTGTGGGAAGGATGCGGCGTGAAGCTGTGGGAGATGTGCGAGGTGGATAACTGCGACTGCGGCGGCGCGCCGTTGGACCCGTACCACGCTCCGGTGATGATGCCGTCGTTGATCGGTGCCGGAGCAGGCGAGGGTGCGCGGTGACGGGGTATTTAGTCGTGTGTGGCAACGACGGCGTCTGTCGCTGTTACCTTGAATCTAGACTATCGCAACGTTGTGGTAGTGCGATACTTCTACTCGCGCGTGACGTAAAAAACGCGCAACCCGCGCCGTTCGAGTTCGACAGGGTCGAAGAGGCGCGTCCACTCGTCTTCGCCGCCGCCGCCGCCGCCGCCGGTCGGTCCGCGCAGCGTCGCGACGGACGCTCTCATCTTCCCGTCCCTGACCGCGGCGCGAAGCGCGAGTCCCTCGACTTTACACACGTCGAGGAACGTCTGCATCGCGTCCGCCTTGCGCGGGTCGTTCGAGCGCGGCTTCCACGCGAGCGCGACCCGCGGCGCCTCACCGCCGCCGCCGCCGCCGCCGCTGCCGCCGCCGCCGCCGCCGCTCGGCGGAAGCAGCGCCAGCAACGTCTTCGCGAGCGGCGCCGCCGACTCGGGGGCGTACAACACGTCGGACACGAGCACGACGTCCGCGCGCGCGCCTCCCCCGCGCGTTCCCGGCGTCCCCGGGCGATGCGCGTCGACCCCCGAGACCGCCGGCGGCGGGCCGTCGCCGAACGCGTATCGCTCGACGTCGACGCGAATCCGCCCCGTCTCCGAGCCCGCGCCCGAGCGTCGCGTCGTCGCGAAGATCCTCGCGTTCTCGCTCGCGAGGTCGACCGCTTTCGGGTTGCGGTCCGTGAGCAGGAGCGAGACGTCGATCCCGGCGCTAGACGCGGCCGCGGCGACGAGTAACCCGCACGCGCCGGCGCCGGCGCCGAGCTCCAACATTCGCAGCTCGCGTCTCTCTCTGGCGAGCCCGGGGAGGATCTCGTGGACGACGTGCGCCGCGAGCGCGATCGAGCAGTCGTACACCGCGCCGGGGATGCCGATCGCGGGGTTTTGTTTGATCGCGACCTGCGGTCGAGGTCGCGGGGACGGGAAGACGTCAGACGTCGGGTCGCGTTCGCGTTCGACGACGAGGCGAGGATGGAGAAACGCGTTCGGGTGGTGGAAGACGGAACGCTGGCGAGAGAGACGCGCCTCGGGGACGCCTTCGAACGCGACGCGAATCTCGTCCAGCTCCGCGCGCTCGACGTCGTCGTATGATCGCGGGCACAGCTCGAGGCTATTTCGTCTGCCGTCGGAGCAGGGCTCTGCGGCGGCGCGCGACGCCATCGGTCCTCGACGCGCGGCCGACGGTATTATTCGGCTTGGATGTGTTGATTAATACGAATCGGCGGTCCGACGCCCGCGAGAAGATACGGCGCGGGCGGACCCGGACGCGCGCGCCGGATCGAAAAGCTTCAGTCTAAGGGGAAACAAGATGCGCGCGCGCGTGAGCGATGGGCGTTCCGTGATCGACGGACGACGACACGCCTCGCGCGGCTCAGATCTGGAAGCGCTCCGAAGGAGTTTCTTTTTGTAGTTGTCTGATATCTGACGAGGACTCGGCACAGCACGCGTTCGCGAGCAGATTCGTTCACTCGCGTCTCGAAAACAACGGCCGCGCGTCGCATTGCAACGACGCGCGAGATGGCGTCCACGCTCGCGCCGCGGGCCAACATGGGGGTCGACCCCACGCGCAGTCGCGATATCATGGACGACATGGTCAACGTGGTGCGCATCGCGCGCGCGACCCCCTCGCGCGCCGCGTCGCGTCCCGTCATTTCGAATTCGGAAGATTCGTTGGTCCCCCCCTCCCTGCGTCGAAAATCCGCTGACCCCCCGTCCCCGTCGCTCGCGTCGCAGGTGGAGACGTACGTCGCCGACGGGTTCGACTCGTTCGAAGAGTGCGTGACCCCCCCGGAATCGATGCCATCCCCCGCGTCGACGCCCTCGGCGCGCGCGCGCGCCTCGCGGCGACGCGTCGTCGTCGTCGCGCGTCGTCCCCCGTCCGAACGGCGAAAAAACAGCCGGGGACGTCCGTCCGCCCGCCGTCCCTCCCTGACGGCCCCGCCAACCCCGCCCCATCCCCCCTGCCGCTCCGCTCGCGATCCAGGGTCTTAAACCAAGAGCTCCCCGCGGACGAAGAGCGCGACGCCGCGCTGAAGCGAGGCCTGGACGCGATGTACCGATCCGCGCAGGACAAGATCGCGACCCACTTCGGTCGGTTCGCGGAGGGCGCGGGCGCGGACATCTTCGCCGTCCCGAACGAACTTCTGAACGCGCGCGACCTCGCGGAGGACCTCCCGTCGTGCTCCGCGGAGGAGGAAGCCGCGATCGACGACGATCTGCGGATGATTCGGAAGCGCTTAGCGCACTTTGAGGCGCTGAAGATGCACTGCGATAAGCAGAGCGAGTTGCTCGACGCCGAGCTCGAGGATTTCGCCGTCGTCGCGAAGCAGCTGAAGGAGGGCAAGGAGAACGCGGGGAAGACCCTGGGCGGGGATAAGGAGAACGCAAACGCGTGCGCGGCGATCGTCTACGCCGCGCGGCAGCTGCAGCCGCTGTTAGAGCAAGCGGAGGCGATGCAACGGAAAGGGAACGTGTTCAGCGCGGACGGGTTCAGGATCGGAGACGTCTCGAAGACCGCGGACCCGGTCGTCATGGCGAAGAGCACGCTGCGCGCGCACTTCGTGAAGGGGGGCTCGCTGGAGGTTTTGAAGAGCATCAACGCGCGGTTGAACGCGCAGAAGGCGGCGACGATGCAGGCGGCGGCGGCGGCCGCGGCCGCGGGCGGGGAAGCGGCGGCGATGGTGACGGAATGACGACGAGACGAGAATCGAGTCGACTCGAGACGTTTAAAAGAATACCATGTACACAGGTAACGACTGGACGACGACGCCGTGCGCGCGAACATCGCATACGGTACGGCATCATGAACGCGTTCCATATATACGTATTAAATGTCCGGTCCGCGGAGGCGACGCCCTACGCGTAGTGCCGCTCGACGTAGTCCGACTGCGGCATCCCGTTCGGGAAGCTCTTCTTCGCCACCTTCTCCCACTGCGCCTTGCCGAAATTCATCAACTGCAACACCATGTTCCTGTGCCGCTTGCGACCGCGTCTGGGATCGTCGAACCCCCCGCCCGGGCCGCTCATCCCGCCGCCGTTCATCCCTCCGACTCCGGATCCCATCCCGGTCCCGCCCGTCGCGTTTAAGATTCCGCTCCCGCCGCTCCCCGCGAGCCCACCGCTCGGTAAGACGCTCTCGTTCGCGGCGAGGGAGATGAAGAACCCGAACGGGACGATCCACACGATCATCAGGAAGAACCCGAGGTGATACTCCAGCGTGTGATGCTCGTATTCGTACGCGTCGCCTCGGAAGTGCCGCAGCCACATCACGTGGTTCGCGACGAGGAACAGCGCGCTGCCGATGAACTCCGGGGACGTCGCCTCGATGAACGGGAAACGCTTGAGCAGCGTCTGGTAGCACCCCAGCGCGGCGAGCGACACGGCGACGCAGCTGAACGGCATCCCGTCCACGATCAGCAGCAGGACGTTCACGCCCACGGAGATCTTGATGCTCCACTGCAAGACGCGCTTCGTCAGGCGCGTGTGCTCTTCGACCATCTCCGCGAGGTAGTACAACCCCGTGGCGAGGCAGACGGCGATGAACACGAGGAACAGGTACGCGCCGCTGTACGCTATTATCGCGGAGAAGAACGACATCGTTGAACTCGTCGAGATCCGCGGATCGATCGGCGGAAAAAAAATGAAACGAGCGGCTCTCCGACGACGACCTCGACGCGCGCTTCCCTCCTCGCGACGCGCTTCCTTCCTCGCGACGCGCGCTCGCGATCGCGGCGCTCGGGTCCGCGCGAGGCTAGCTACGGAACGAGAGAAGCCGACGGGTCGCGACCGCGCGGCGGTGCGGGCGGCCTATGCCGCGTTTTCACCGCGCGGGCAGACGACAGGAGACCGAGCTTTTGCGCCGCGCCGTCGCGGTCGGCTATAGGATAGATCGGCCGGCGATGACTTGAAAGGCGGGCAAATAAATCCCTGTGCACGATCCTCCCCGCGCGCCATTGCGAGGCGCCAGGCGACGTTCGGGGACGCGATCCCCATGGCGGACGCCGCTAAGGACGAAACCGACCCTCTCGATCGCATCGTCCTGCGCTACCTCCAAAAGCGCGGGTACAAGGACGCGGAGAAGGCGCTCAAGTCCGAGGCGAACATCGCGAGCGTCTCGCAGATGGCGCTCGTCCCGCACCTCGGCGCGGACGCGACGATCTCGGACCACATCCTGTACTACAACGAGGCCGCGGACGGGGACCCGGTCGCGCTCGTGCACGGGTACCGGCTCCTGAGAGACTGGACGCACGCGGCGCTGGACATGTACAAGGTGCGACGATCGGATCGGCGCGCGATCGCGGTCCCGAAGGAAGCGCGCCTTTCCTCCGCTCCCGTCCGTCCTCGTGGTTCTAAATATTAGGGCAAAAACAGAACGACTCGAAATCGATCGATCGAATCGCGCGCGGTCGCGTCGCGTCCCTCGTGCCCTCCTCCTCCGTCTGACGACGCTCCCTCCCTCCCTCCCTCACCCCTCTCGACAGCCCGAGCTCCTGCGCATCCTGTACCCGATGTTCGTGTACTGCCACCTCGATCTCGTGTCTCGCGACCACGGCGCCGTCGCGAGAGAGTTCCACCGACGATTCGGCGACGATCACCTCCTCCTCCACGGCGACGTCGTGCGATCCCTCCGCGGGCTCGCGACGCCCGCGCACCTCGCGAAGGATTCGACCGCGAAGACGCTGCGAGAGAACCGCCTCCCCGTGCGATGCTGCAAGTACACGTTCGACCTGCTTCTCAAGTATCTCCACAACGCGAATCAGATCGCGTTGCTCGCCGTGCTCAACGCGCACGTCGCGGTGACGGTGACCGTCGGCGACCCGGAGCCGCACGCGGACGAGGAGGATATCGTGGCGAGGAACACGATCACGGGGCAGGGCCCGCCGAGCAAGACGGACGCGTTCAACGCGAGCAAGGAGGGAAGGTGGGGGGTGCTCGTGGACTGCGTGGAGCTGCAGGCGGCGGATGAGTTCGAGGAGGAGAAGATTCGAACGGCGAACGCGAAAAAGGAGAGGGAGAGGAAGAGCGGCGGCGGCGGCGGCGGCGAGGGCGGCGAGGGCGAGGACGACGACAAGGAAGGCGGCGGCGAAGAGAAGGAGAAATCCACGCCGACCAAGTCGAAGAAGAAGGCGGCGGCGGACGCGGCGAAGGAGAAGGAGGAGGCGGAGGCTGCGGAGAAGGAAAAAGGCCCGGAGCTCACCATCGTCTCGAGCGAGGTCCCCGTGCCGGAGCTGTCGTACGAAGCGCGGTGGGAGTCGATCGAGGACATTCGCTACCGCGCGCGGATCAGCAAAGACGCGCTGCCGTCGTGCGCCTTCTACACGTTCACGCACGCGCACGAGCATTTAGTCTGCGCGACGACGTCGTCGGACGCCGCGCTCGTCGTCGGCGGGTTCCAAGACTCCGTCGTCAGGGTGTGGGACATGAACAAGTCCGTTCCGGGCGGGACGGACAAGTACGACACGGACCCCGCGTCGAGAAAGCGGCTGAAGCGCAGGGAGGCGGGGTACGATCAGCTCCCCGACGGCGACGACGACGACGACGACGACGACGACGAGGAGTTCAAAGAAAAAGGCGGCGGCGGCGACGGCGAAATACCGGCGAAGGGCACGAAAGTAGCGACGCCGCTGTACTGCAAGGAGTACATCGGACACTCCTCCGCGGTGCACGCGGTGAGCTTGAGCCCCGGGAACGAGTTCCTGCTCTCGTGCTCGAGGGACTCGACCGTGCGGGCGTGGTCGATGCAGCTCGAGATGCCGCTGTGCGCGTACCGGTCGCACAACTACCCGGTCTGGGACGTGAAATGGGCGCCGACGGGCCATTACTTCGCGTCCGCGTCGCACGACAAGACCGCGCGCGTGTGGGCGATGGACGTCGCGACGCCGCGCAGGATCATGGTCGGGCATCTCGCGGACGTGGACGTCGTGACGTGGCACCCGAACTGCAACTACATCGCCACCGGGTCGTCCGATCGAACTTTGAGACTGTGGGACGTGTCCACGGGCGAGTGCGTGCGAATTTTCACCGGGCACCGCGGCGGGATTCGATCGATCGCGATGTCCCCCGACGGGAAGTCCATGGCCTCAGGCAGCGACGACGGCGGGATCCTGACCTGGGACCTCGGCTCCGCCAAGTGCGAACGCGCGTTCGCCGGGCACGCGGGCGCGGTGTATTCCCTGGATTACGCCGGCGGAGACGCGACGTTGCTCGCGTCCGGCGGCGCGGACGAGACCGTGCGTCTGTGGGACGTCACGACCGGGAGCGGGAGCGTCGTCGCGGGCGGCGGCGGGACGGCGGGGGGGGGGACGAAGAAACGTGCCGGCGCGGTCAAGACGTTGAGGACGAGATCGACCCCCGTGTACGCGGTGAAGTTTACGCGACGTAATTTGTTGATTGGGATGGGCGCGAGGGCGCCGCCCAAGTCGCGAGAGGCCGTCGCGTGAGCGCGAAAGCGTACAACTTACTGTACACGGTGTCGATCGATTATATACACGAAACGCGTCACCGGCGCGCGAAACCAATTTTTTGGTTTTTTTCCTCACGCCAACGCGCCGACGGGTTCGACGGAGTCGCACTCGAGCTTCGACCTGCGGTGCTCGATCTCGTTCGTCCATACCGGCGTGGATCCGTACCCGTCCGGGAGCTGACACTCGTGCATCTTGTCCGTGCGCTGCTGGTTCAGCTCGAGCCGGTCGAACTCGCGGCAGCCGTAGTCCTCGAAGACGTCCATGAGGAGGTAGCACTTGAACCGCGCGAACACGTTTCCGTCGCCGTCGTGGTACACGTACAGCTTGGACTCCGCCGCGGGCGTCACGCCGAGACGGCACGTGTACACGAGGCACGGGAACTCCCCCGGGACAGGGACGAGCTCGCCCGCGGCGGCGAGCTCGAGCGTCGCGCGCGTGGCGGGGTCTTGAAGCGCGCGCGCCGGCGCGAGGTCGTCCTCGAGCCGAACCAGGTCGTTCGGGTCGAAGTTTCCGGGCGGGGTATCGAACGGAGAACGGTTCGGAATAGGACGCCAGTTGCCGCCGCCGAAGCCGGCGCCGAACCACGGCGGTCCGATGACGTACCCCTGAGGTCCCCAGTACGGGAACGGGAACGGCGTCCAGCGTCCTTCGGGGGTGGCGGCGGCGGCGGCGGCGGCGGTCGTCGCGGCGGCGGCGGCGTCCGAGGGTCGCGCGCGCGTCGTCGTCGTCGTCGTCGTCGTCGGCGGCGGCGGCGGCGGCAGCCTCGCCGCCGCCGCGTCC
>NW_003315885.1:780932-868006 GCF_000151265.4 Micromonas pusilla CCMP1545
CCCGGCGGTCCGATGACGTACCCCTGAGGTCCCCAGTACGGGAACGGGAACGGCGTCCAGCGTCCTTCGGGGGTGGCGGCGGCGGCGGCGGCGACGGCGCGTCCGGTCGACGTCGGCGCCGCGAGCGCGCTCGCGGCGCTCGCGGCGAGGACTGCGACGCGTAGCAGCGTGCCTGGCGTGGAGGAGAGCGAGGCGGCGCGGGAGCGGTTCGGCATAGCGGAGCGAGGAGGCTGGCGTCGCGCACGCGCGGGGAGAGTGACGACGGGACGACGACGCGCGCTCGCGAGCGTTCGCTGACGCGCGCGATCGATGTCTCGTCCCGCGCTCGCGACGTCGTCACGCTCGGGTCCTAGGTAAACAGGCTCGTCCGAGCGCCGACCGGAGGATACCCCACCCTCGTAGCCTCGTGCGTGAGAACGCCCCAAGCGACGAATAAAATAACAATCATCGAACGATGGTTTGAACGGTCGGCCGAGTCCTAGCTAGCAGTCCCTCGGCCGATCACGCGCGACGTCGGCGCGCGAGCGGCAGTGTCGAACGCGCGCGCGGCAGGACGCGGCGTTGGTATCGTCGCCGATACGACCGCGGACGGCGTCGTTCTCGCGGAGGAGGCGCGCGCGAGTCCGTTCGGAGGCGCGACGTCCATCGCGCGTCTCTCGTGGAGGGGCAATTTGATTCGCGCCCGCGCGCGCGTCTCTTCGCATCGATCGGGGAAAAAATCGCCCCGGGCGGCAGCGTCGTTGAAGGCATGACACCGGAGAGCGCGAGGCGCTGGGTCGACATGACCAGCGGCCTCGGCGCGCGCGGGGGCGCGAGCGCGTCGAGTCAGAAGAACTACGACTGGCGGCAGATCGATCCCGTGGTGCGTCTCGACCCCGCCTGCGACGACCGCGGCTGCTTGATTGTCGAGAATTATATCTTCCCACGACCAAAGCTCCTCGGCGTCTATCCCGCTGACCTCTCCTTCCCTCCCCGCGCGCAATTCTCGCAGGTCGTGGAGGACATCCTGAACCATGCGGAGGAAATAGCGGTCGCGGAGACGGGCGCGGGCGGGGAAGTCACGCTCCTGCGTCTTCTCAAGGTGCGCCATTCCCATTCCGCCAGAATTCGTCGCGTCGAATCCGATCCGATCGATCGAATTTCACCTCCGTCTGTCTGTCGACGCACTCGCGCGCCCCCCTCACTCTCCCCGTCCACCGTTCCCCCGACCCGCAGGCGTACGAGACCGTCCTCCAAGAGCACGGCATCGTCCCCGAGGAGGACACGCACTACTACCGGTTCCTCCTGAAGCTGTCGCTGGACCCGGATCCGAATTGGTGGGTCAAGTACGAGCGCGAAAAGGCGCGGCTGAACCAAGCCGGCGCCGGCCTCACCGCGAGGACGCCGCGGATGACGCCGCACCACGGCGGAGACGGGTTCGACAGCGACTACTACGACGTCCGCGAGCGCGTCTTGGCGGAGACGAAGCGGAGCAACCGACAGGTGCACTACCACCCGGGCACGGGCGGCGGAGGCTATTACCCCGAGTACGGCGAAGACCCCGCGGAGAGCGGCTACGCGGACTTTAAACTCCTCGCGGCGTCGTTTCGCGTGTGGGTTCGGCACGCCGCGGCGCTGCGCGCGCTGAGGATCGCGAGAGAGGCTGCGGTGGAGAACTACATGATCTCCGTGTCGTTTTGGGAGTGCCAGACCCTGAAGCGGTGCCTCTCGCGTTGGCGCGGACGAAGGAACGTGTTCCAGCTCCACGCGCTCAGGTTTTGGTACGGCAGCAACCTCAAGATGCGGTTCTTGTGGTGGAGGGAGATTTCCAAATTCAACCGCGTCGGCGCGCAGTCGAAAGCGATCGACGCGCATCGCAAGGCTGCGATGAAGAAGGCGTTCAAAGGGTGGTCGATCGAAGCCGCGAGGGAAGCCGCGCTGTCCAAGTGCGGCGGCAGCGTCGAAGCGCAGACGCTGCATCGGATCAAGCTCATGTCGTACGTCAAGTGGCGCAGCGCGTTCCACGAGCGCATTCGAAGAAGAGAAGTCCTCGAGAGATGCGCGAGACGCATCATGCAACGCTCGCTCTCGGGCGCGTACCAAGCCTGGGTGCACTTCACGCTCGTCAGGCTGGAACAAAAGGCGACGTACGAGCGCGTGTTGGAGATTCCGAAGCGTCGGCACATGCGCATCGGGTGGTTCTCGTGGAGGAACGCGTTTCTCGACCGCGAGCGCATGCGACGCGCGTGCCGGTTGATTCTCAACTCGCAGATCGCGCGCGCGCTTCGAACGTGGAAGAACGTCGTCGACGAGCTGGTGGACATGCGACGCAAGTGCGAACGCGTCATCGCGCGGTTGCAGATGCGCGCCGCCGCGGGCGCGTTCGCGCGCTGGTGCGAGATGGTGGATGAGATCCAGGAGCAGCGCGGCGTCTTAGAGAAGGCGGTGCGGACGATGATCACCCAACGCGGCCTCAGAAGCGCGTGGGCGAAGTGGGTCGAGTACGCGGAGCAAGAGATCGAGTTCAGGGAGAAGACGGGTAAGATCATCAAGCACTTCATGAACCGCACGATGGCCGCGGCGTGGAACCGCTGGATCGAGTTCGCGGAGCACTGCCAGCTCGTCAGGATGGCGGCGAAGTATTTCGTGAACGGGACGCTGATGCGCGCGTTTCAAAAGTGGCAAGACAAAGTCGTGGAGCTCCAGGAGGACAACGCGCGGCTCTTGAAGGCGGTGAAAATTTTCAGCAACCGCACCCTCGCCGGGGCGTGGAACAAGTGGTACGAGCTCATCGAAGAGAAACGAACGCTCGAGGAGAAGATGAGGCTCGCGATGAAGAAGTGGTTCATGAAGGAACTGTACAACGGCTTCGAGGCGTTCAAGGAAAACTGGGAGCTGAACAAGCGCCTGCGAAGGGCGCTGGTGTATTTCACCAACGCCGCGATGCTCAGGGCGTTCCAGCGCTGGGAGCAGTTCGCGATCGAGTCGCAGGAGGACAGGGTGCGCATCGCGAAAGCGCTGAAGAAGTTCATGATGGCCGCGACCGAGGGCGCGTTCCGGCGCTGGGAAGAGTTCACGCAAGAGAGCATCGAGATGCGTCAGAAGCTCGAGTCGATCATGGCGCGCTTCATGAACCGAACGCTCGCGGGGGCGTGGAACAAGTGGGATTCCATCGTGGTGCACAAGAAACACATGCGCGAGTGTCACATGCGCGCGCTCGTGCACTACGCGGTGTCCCTGCAGGGGCGGTGTTTCCACACGTGGTACGACAACGCGTCCGAGTCGGCGCGCATGGAACGCGTGATGCGGTCGGTGATTTCGCGCATCAACAACCGAAAGCTCATCGGGTCGTGGGAGCGGTGGCACGATTACGTCGACGAAGTCATCGAAGCGCGCGCGATCGCTTCCAGGGCGCTCGCGTTCTTCACGAAGAAGAACATGGCCGGCGCGTTCGCGCGCTGGTGCGACTTCACCGAGGAGTCGCTCGAGCTCAAAGAGATGCTTCAGAAAGCCGTCAACCGATTCATGAACTCCGCGAAGCAAGCAGCTTTTGACACCTGGTATCACGTCACGACCGTGGAGCTCGAGCGGAAGCGCTTGGTCATCGAAGCCGTCGCGAAGCGCATGAACCGAAGCGCCGGCTTCATCTTGAAGCAGTGGTACGACTACACGCAGTTTGAGCTCCGCATGAGGGACACGCTCGAGAAGGCGGTGAGGCTGTTGATGAACAGGACAATCAACGGCGCGTTTAGGCGGTGGGAGGAGAAAGTCGAGGAAGCGAGGCGGCTGCGCATCGCGATGCGTAAGTTCATCATGGGCGCCGTCGCCGCCGCGTTCGCGAGGTGGGTCGAGTACATGAACGACATGCAGCTTCTGAGGAAGCTCACGCTCGCGATGACGAGAGGGAACGAGCAGCTCCTGGAGCGGTACTTCCTCAAGTGGGTCGACTTCCGCAGAGGCGTCAAGGAGGAGAGGGCAAACTACAAAGCCGCGGTGCTCAAGTTTTTCGGAAGCTCGCAGAGGAAGTGCTTCGTGGAGTGGACGAAATACACCTACACGATGCTGCGCGTGAAGCAAATCTTAGGGAACGGCCTGAAGCGCACGGTGAAACTCGCGCTGCGGGCGTGGGGCGAAGAAGCCGTCAGAGCGAAGTTGATGCGGTCGAAGAGCGGGTTTCTCGCGGCAAACTCCGCCGCGGGCGTCGGCCGACGGTCGTTCAAGATTTGGATGCGAACGATGCGCGGGTGCAGGCACTTCCGGCTTCGTCACTCGCGGTCGCACTTCACGCAGTGGACGTACTTCTGCGGCGTTCGTAAGGAGGACAAGCGACGCGAGGAGAAGTTGCGGATCGTTCTGAAGCAGATCATGTTTGGAAATTTGAACCGGATGTTCGCCGGGTGGCGGCTCATCATCATCCGCAACAAGCGTTTTTTCCGCAAGCAAGCCGCGCTGACGCGCGCGCTCGCGAACGGCGACGCGCTTTTGCGACAGAAGAAACGACGTCTGATCACCGCGGCGTGGCGGTCTTGGCGCGTGGACTCGGGGAAGATGCACCACGTCAGGAAGCTGTTGGGCCGCGCGTTTTCGCGCGCGAAGGGGACGTTCTTTTCGCGCTGGTGGAACTACGTCGAGCACCGCCGCTCGAAGCTCGAGAAGTTTCAGTCCGCGACGCAACTGTACGATCACATGCTCCAGCGCGCGACGTTCCAACAGTGGCTGCGCACGTCCCAAGAGCTCGCGTCCGAGATGGACGCGAAGCTCCGCTCCGCGCTCGAGTTTGCCTTTGGCTCCACGTTGATCTTCACGCTCAACAAGTGGCGAGCCGTCGTGCAAGAGGGGAAGCGCAAAAAGTTCGCGATGCAGCGCCTGATCGCGCTCCTCGCCGGGTGCAACCTCGAGAACACGGCGAGGCACGTCCTCCTGGAGTGGAAAAACGTCTGCCTCGAAACGCAGAGGGGGACGATGCACCTGCGCAAGGCGGACAACCACTTCGCGTTTCGCGTCATGGACCAGGCGTTTTTGTCCTGGCGCGTGCAAGCGCGGCCGCTCACGATGGAGGAGCACGTCGGGACGATCGCTCTCGGGTCGTCGGTGTGGGACAAAGACTACGACGACGACGGTCACGACACGGCGACGCACGCGACCGTGCTCGTGCGACGAACGCGCGCGATGTTCGACGGGAAGAACCCCGACAGCGAAGACGAGGCGGAGGAGGACGTGGAGGAGATCGTCGCCAAGGCGCCCGCGACTGGCGTGCGCGGCGTTCTCGCGCGCGCGTCCGCGCTCTCCGGCGTGGACTCGTTAGCCCCGGAGGAAGAGCCGTCGTTCCTTCTCGGCGCGAGCGGCTATCGCAACGCCGGCGGCGGCGGGGATAAGCTCGCGTCCAGTATGCGACGCGCGAAGGAGGAGGAGGAGGAGGAGGAGACGTACTTTCGCCCCGGGCCGCGGTCGAACCTCGCGGCGAGTAACCGGTTCAGCACGCCGTCCGGGCGCGACGTCGGCGGCTCGTCCGCGCGGGCGCGCGCGCGGTCGATGATCGCGCCGAGCACTGTCGGCCACGGCGGCGGCGGCGGCGGAGGGAGCGTCGCGCCGCGGAGGAGCGTCCCGGCGAGCGCGGGGGCGGCGTCGAGAAGCGCGGGATTTTGCTCCGACTGCGGCGCGGCGTACGCGCGCGCGGGACAAAAGTTTTGCATGGAGTGCGGCGCGCCGAGGTGAGCGCCGTCGTACAGTAGGCTTTCAATATATTCGATATATTATGAAACAAACATCGCCGTCTTTTCGATCGCGCTCGCGCCTCGTCTCTCCCCCCCCCGGCGTCTTCGATCTCGGCTCGGGCGGTCAAATTTTTTTTAAGAGCGAGGCCGGTCGGTCGCGGTCAACGCCTTTTCAACGGTTACTTACACGCGGCTTCTCGAAAGCCACGACGACGCGCGCGCGGCGGTCACATCCCGCGGCGCGCGGCGACGGTGAGCGACGGCGACGCGCGCGCGCTCGCCAACCCGTCGCGAACGCGAAAGGAGACGAGCCGCGGCGCGAGCGTCGCGGCGCGAGCGTCACCGCGCGGTCGTCCCCGCGCGCGTCAACGGCGGGCGTTTCCCCGCGGCCGAGTCGTTCTGAGATTTCGACGAGATTCGACGAGGACGACGCGATGTTGGACGAGCGCGAACGCGTGAGGCGCCAGCTCGCGCTCGAGACGAAGCGCCGGCGCGAGCTCTTCGAGAAGAAGGCCAAGGCGAGAGCGGCGCTCGAGGAGGAGATGGTGCGAATCTCGCGACGTTCCCCTCGCGTCCCGTCGTCCGCGCCGCGGTCCATTCCGTTTTTTTCGTAATTCGCGATTCCCCGCCGCCGACAGCCGCGCCCTCTCCGCTCCCGTCGCAGGCGAAGAACCGACTGAAAGAACGACGCGAAGCCCGCGAACGATCCGCGGCGTACATCCACAAGTCCCCCGAACCCCCCCCGCCGCCGAGCGACGTCAAGGTGTTCCACAGGGACACCCCCTCCGCGAGGACGAAGCACGGTCGATCCCCGGCGCCCACTCGCGCGTGCGGCGCGTGGGACGGACGCAAGATCCCGGCGCCGCACGCGGCGACCGCGTTCGGGACGCGCGTGACGCCGTCGGGGAGGACCGGCGACGGCGCCGGGGCGAGCCCGTACGACGGCGCGACGACCGCGAGCGAGCTGAGGAGGTTTTTGAGGGAGAGGCGAATCGCGGGCGGCGGCGGGGGCGGCGGCGGGGGCGACGAAGACGGGAAGCGCGCGCGGTCCGCGGCGACGACGCCGTCGCCGTCCGCGCCGTGGAAGATGCTCAAGGCGAACGCGGCGGCGGATCTCGGCGCGATACTCACCGAAACTGAACGACGCGATATGATGTCCGAGGTGGAGGATTCGCACCGGCCGTTCGTGTTATCCGAGGTTGAAAAGCCCCCGCAGCGGGAGAACAAGCGCGTGCTGAGGATTCGGAAACCCGCGATGATTCGCGCGCCGGCGGCGGCGCTGGCAGATGAAGCGGCGTACCACGCGACGCGGCGCGACGACGAAATCGAAAACGATAACGATAACGACAACGAAAACGACAACGAAAACGAACCGCCGCGAGGGTTCACTAACTTCAGTCCCGTGCACGCGGGCGGCGAGAAAGCCATGGAGGCGAGGCGGTGGATGCGCGCGCACTTGCCGTCGACGTTTACGCCGCTGTCCGAGCAAGGAAACGGATCCGCGGGCGCGTCTCTGGCGTCGACGCCGTCGATGCGATCGAACGCGGGGTCCGCGTCCAGGGCGGTCGCCGCGGCTGTCGCGGCGAGGATAGCTATGCTCAGCGACGACGAGGACGACGACGAGGAGGAGGTGGTGGAGCCGCGGCGCGCGGAGTCGGTGAGGGATAGCCTCGAGGTCGAACCCGAGCCGGCGCCGGAGCCGGAGCCGGAGCCCGCGCCCGCGGAGGCGCCGCCGCCATCGCCCCCGGTGTGGAAGGACGGCGAAGACGAAGACGACGACGACGACGACGACGAGATGAGCCTGCAGCAGATGCGGGATAAGATGCGCGACGCGGCGGCGGCGGCGGCGGAGCGTCGCAAACGCGGCGAAGACGACGGCGCGGGCGCCGCCGCGGGCTCGAGCGGCGCGAGCTTCGGCGCGACGACGACCCCTCCGGCGTTCCGCGACGCGAAGAGCAACCTCTTCCGCGACTCGTTCGCGGAGCTCGAGAAACTCGACGGCGACGAGCAGTCGAACTGGTGGGGAAAGAAGCGCTCCGCGGCGCACGCGATGGAGCGCGCCGTCGCGTCCGCCGTCGCCGCGCCCGCCATCGCGGAGGAGCTCCTCGACAGCGTCGACGCGTTCGAGGCGATCGAACGGAACGTCTCCGAGGAGATGTCGGCCGCGTCGGGGATGGGTCCCGACCCCGACCCCGACCCCGACCCCGACGCGCGATCGGCCGCGGCGTCGTGCGCGCCGTTCAAGCCGACGAAACCCCCGGCGCTGAGCGTGAAGCGCCCGGACGTGCCCGCGTTGAAACCGCCCGCGGCGGCGCCGTTCAACCCGCCGAAGACGTACGCGGAGCGAGAGGCGGCGCGACGCGCCGCGGCGGAGAAGAAGACGCTGCCGTCGAAGGCGCTGCCGCTCGCGCCGCGCGAGGAGGAGGAGTTCTCGGACGAGGATATGGAGGACTACGAGCCCGGCGGGTCGTCGTCGTCGTCGTCCGAGTACGAGGAGGAGGAGGCGGCGGCGGCGGCGTTTTCGTCGTCTCTGAAGCCGCCGTCGTCGCCGGACCCGCCGCGGTTTTGCGCGGAGCTCTCCGCCGCGGACGCGGGGTACGTCGCCTCCGCGCAGCGCCGCGCGGCGGCGCGAGCGACCGCGTCCTCGAGCGCCGTCAAGCCCAAAGTCATGTCCGCCGCGGAGAAGGTCAAGAAGATGGCCGAGGCGCCGCTCATGCTGAAGGGGTCGTACTTTGCCACGGCGGTGGAAAACGCGGAACGGTCGCGACGCGAAGCCGCGCGGTTGGCCGCGTTCGAGGCGGAGGAAGAGGCTGAGCGCGCGGCGGCGCGGCGGTCGAGGAGCGCGCACGGACCGCGGCGGGTGCCGTCGCTCGCGCCGCCGCCGTCGCACGGGCCCGTGTACGCGCCCCCGGGGACTCGCCCGAGCCCGACGGGGTTGGGGTTCGGCCACGCCGCGGCGTTCGCGCGTCAGCCAAACTTTGCGACCCACCATCCGTACCAACCGTCGCCGCCGCCTCCGCAGCACTGGGGGATGTACCCCGCGCAGCTTCAGCTTCAGCAGCAGCATCACCATCACCACGCGATGATGCAGCAGCAGCAGTGGCAGATGCGCGAGATGCAGATGCGCTGGCAGCAGCAGCAACAGCAGCAGCGGCAGACGTTCGCGCCGCCGCAGCCGTCGCCGACGCCGCGGGTGCAAGGCGCGAAACGCGTGACGCCGCAAGGCCGCCGCCGACGCGACGCGCCCGCGAGCGCGACGAAACACGTCCGTTTCGCGGAGACCCCGGAAGGCAGGGCGGTGCGCGAACTTCTCGGCGACGGCGCGCGCGGCGGGAGCGGCGGCGAGCGATACGTCAACCGCGTGAAGAGCGCGACGGGCGCGCCGACGTCGCTCTCCACGGAGGAGGCGAAACTCCTCGCGTCGCTCCGACGCCTCGACGCGCACTGCCTCGCGCACGCCGCCGGCGGGTCCGCGCTCGACGGGCTCAACGTCCGACGCAGCGCGACCGTGGACGCGGTCTTGGACTTGGACGCGACGCGCAACAGCCGTCGAAGCGTCGAGGAGGCGGCGCTGCTCGCGTCGTTGACGCGTCTCGACGACGCGTTGGACGGCGCGCGCTTACCCGCGTCGCGTCATCGCGCCGTCTCCGCCCCCGGGGGAGCCCGGCGCGTCGGCGTCGTGAAGATGGCGACCGCGGCCGTCGCCGTCGCCGCGCCCGCGTCGGCGACGCGAAGGCGCGCGCCGCGGGGAGGGCAGGCGCTCGTGACGGACGCGTGGGGGGGCCCGCCGCCGGGCCCCGGCGTCGCGGCGACGCGCGGCGTCTCGCGGAGGACGGCGCCGTACGACGCCTCCGGGGCGAAAGTGCGGCCGCAGCGCAGGCAGGTTGGGTACGTCCACGCGGTCTCCGCGGCGACGGCGGCGGCGAGCAAGGCGAGCAAGGCGGCGAACGACGCGCGGAGCGGCGGGAAGACGTCGCGCGCGAGGGAGCATCTTCGCTCCTCCGGCGGGGCGATTCACTGCAACGGCGTCGTGTTTTAGACTACCGTACTCGTACGCGCTACAGAACACCTTCGATATTAAGGTCACGCGCGTGCGAAGGTGTTTCCGCGCTAATTAAGGTTATCTCGTCCCCCCCCCCGCGCCGCGTCACGACAACCCTTGGACCTTGCACACCTCGTCGTACTGCAGAAACTCCACGCGTTGCCGCACGCCGTCGGCGGCGTCGAGCGCCACCTCGGCGAGAAACCGCGTCTCGTGAATCTTCCTCAGCTCGCCCACCCTCCCCGCGGCCTCGCCTTTGACCACCCTGACGTGCTTCCCCACCGCGGGGAGGACCGTCTCCAGGTGCTTCTCCGCCACGGTCTCCGTTGCGGCGGCGTCCACGCCGAGGACTTCGAGCTCCGCGACGCCTTTCCTCGGGAGCTTCCTCACGACGCCCTTTCTTTTCCTGTGCGCGCTCGACTTGTCGAGGATCTTCACCACGAGGCCGAGGCTCAGCCACGACGGCGGCCCCGCGTCGTCGTCCGCGTCGTCGCCGTCCTTCTTCTCCTTCTTCGCCTTCTTCGTCTTCTCCCTCTCCCTGGGCGCGTCCGCCGCGCGCTTCACCGTGTGCAAGGACACCGCCTTGGTCGGATCCACGAGCGTCACGCCTCGCTCTCTGTTCTCCTCCGCGCGCTTCTCCTCGGGCGTCGCGAGCGAGCTCGTGCCCTTGGTGATCCTGAACCGCCCGGCATCGTCCCTCGGGCCTTGGTTCAGCTTCGCCGCGAGATGCGACTGCGAGATTCGCGCGGCCGTGGCGTCGAACGTCTCGAAGAACGGACCGTCGTCCGCCATGGTTCGACGCCGCGCGCGCCGACGAAAATGGTGGATGGGCGTCGTCGCGACGCGACGTTCTTTTGGAAGACGAACTCGCGTTCTTTTTGAGCTGTCGCTAGTCGCTGTCGTTGTACTGTTTCTGGTCCGCGCTCCGCGACGCACTCTCTCCCTCGCGAGACGCGGCCAGGCCACGGCCGCGGAAGCGCGAGGAGACCATGAGCGGCGTCGTCACCCCGGCGCGAGGCGGCGGCGGCGCGTCCACCTCCTCCGACGGCCGGCTCACGGTGTCGGGTGCGAACATCATCATTCCCGTGTCCGTTCGCGAGCCGACGAAGACGAGATCCTCGTCCTCCCTCCCTCCTCCTCCGCGACGGTTCGTCGCGTCCTTCGCTGACCGCCGCTTCCCCGCCCGCCTCTCCCCGCCGCAGACGCGCTGATGGACTTGATACGCGACGCCCAGCTCGAGCTCGTGCGCGCGGTCCGACGCGAGATGAAGTCGGACCCGTCTCTTCCGTCTTCCGAAGGCGCGCGCGCGCGACGCACGACCGTTGCGATGAGGACGACGCCCATCACGCTGAAGGCGCGCCGACCGTACGAGACGCCGACGCCGACGCGCGAGGCGGCGCGCGACGACGACGACGACGACTCCGCGGACGAGACGTCGTCGGAGATCGAGCTGGACGACTACGCGATATCCCCCGCGATGCGCGACGCGTTGGGGCGCGTCGAGGGTCTCATCGCGGACGGCGTCGCGCGCGAGCTCGAGCGTCAGATGGACGACACGCTCGAGTGCCTCGGCGAGCAGACGCGGAAAGCGGAGGCGCTGTCGCGGGAGCTCAAGTCGCGCGGGGTGGTCGTGCCGGACGTCCTGTTGAAGCGCGGGTGCGCGATCGACCTGGACGACGACGACGACGACGACGACGGGTGGGACGACGAGACGCTGCGCGCGAGGACCGGGTGCGGGCAGATGCCGAGGATGCTGGCGCGGATCTTCTCGGGTACAGCTGGCGCCGGCGGCGGCTCGCGCGCGGGCGCTGAAGAGGCGGCGGCGACGACGACGCCGCCGCCGCAAACGTCGCGCGACGAAGAGGGCGCGGTGGAAGCGCGAGCGCGCGGGGGATCGTGTTCCCCCGGGACGCCGCCGGAGACGTCCGACCGTCGCGTCGACGTCGGCGACGACTTGGACACCGCGAGGAAAGCGGCGGGGACGACGCGCGACGGCGACGGCGACGGCGACGGCGGCGGCGCGAAATGCACGCCGACGCGGCAGCCGTACAGAAGTCGAGGCTCCGCGGCGATCGTGCGTCCAGCGCCGGCGAAGCAGGTGTTCGTCCCGACCGGCGTGGACGTGGACGCGCGCGTGCGTCGATTCGAAGGCGTCGGGACGAGACGCGCGACGGCGACGGCGACGGCGACGGCGACGACGACGACGACGGCGACGACGACGACGACGGCGGACGTCGCGCCGGTCTCCCCCGCGACGCCGCCGACGATGTGGGAGCGCGTGTGGGGCTCGACGCACGCGCCCGCTGTGGCCGGGGGGTAGACGTAGGCGGTAGAATCGATGTAATGCGCGGGTGTAGAGCGAGCGCCGCCGGCGACGGCTCGGACGCGCAGACCGGACTTGGACGGACGAGCGGCCCACAGCCTCTCGCTCGCTCGCTCGGCTCGGGACGACATCTGATGTCATCCATCTTCTCTCATAGGACGCGTCGCCAGCCTGGCGCACTTTCCGCGGCGCCGCGCGGGCGGGGGCGGTCGCGCGCACGCCGAGCCGGCGTCCGGGGCGTCGCGCGCGCGTCCCGCGATCGCCGTCGACGCGCGAGGGGGATCGCGACGCGCGTTCGGTCGCGTCGGCGCGCGCGTTCGATCGTCGCGCGACAGAAGCGATCGATCGCGTTTTGAACGCGGCGTTTTGAACCGCGTCGTTCCGTCGTCGCCGGCGACGATGGAGCCGCTGAGAGAGGAGCTCCCGCTGTTCAAGGTGTTCATCGCCCCCGACGCGGGACCGCGCGCCGCGGAGGTGCTCGCGTCCGGCGCGGTGACGCAAGGGCCGCTGGTGGACGCGTTCGAGCGCAAGCTCGCGGCGTTCCTCGACAACCCGCACGTGCTCTCGCTCAACAGCGGGACGAGCGCGCTGCACATCGCGCTGCACATGCTCAAAACGCCGGACGCCGCGTCGAGATGGCCGGGCCTGAAGCCTGGGGACGAGGTGTTGACCACCGCGCTGACGTGCGCGGCGACGAACTGGCCGATACTCGCGAACGGGCTTCGCCCGCGGTGGGTGGACGTCGACGCCGGCACCGCGAACGTGGACGTCAAGGTTTTGCGGCGAAAGCTGACGAGGCGCACGAAGGTGATTCAGTTCGTGCACTGGGGCGGGACCCCGGTGGATCTGGACGCGATCGAGCGCGTTCGCGAGTACGCGGAGAAGAAGTTCGGGTTCCGGCCCGCGGTGATCGAGGACGCCGCGCACGCGATCGGCGCGGAGTGGAACGGAATCAGAGTCGGCGCGGCGTCGCGCGGGACGATAGCGATCTTCTCCTTACAGGCGATCAAGCACCTCACCACGGGCGACGGCGGGCTGCTCGCGCTGCCCACGAAGGCGATGTACGACCGCGCGAAAGTGTTGCGTTGGTACGGGATATCGAGAGCGCGCGAAAACTACGACGAGAACGACTACCGGTTAGAGTCGGACGTGAAAGAGTTTGGGTTCAAGATGCACATGAACGACCTCGCCGCCGCGGTCGGCCTCGCGAACTTACCGCACCTGGAGACGATCCTCGCGTCGCACAGAGCGAACGCGTCGTACTACGACAGCGCGCTGCGAGGGATCGACGGCGTGACGCTCTTGAACGACGTCCCGCGCGGGGCGAGCTCGAGCTACTGGATGTACAGCTTCCACGTGCGCGACAAGCCGGCGTTTATCACATTCATGAAGAGCAAAAACGTCGCGACGTCGCAGGTGCACGCGAGGAACGATACGCACTCCGTGTGCGCGCCGTTTAGGACCCCGCTCCCGGTGCTGGACGAGGTCGTGAAGACGCTCGTGAGCGTGCCCGTGGGGTGGTGGGTCACGCGTCGCGACCGGGAGTACGTCGTGGAGGCGGTGAAGGCGTTTTTCGAGACGACGCCGGCGGCGGAGGTTTCGGTTTCTTCTCCCGGGGGCGCGGCCGCGAGCGGGTCTGGAAGCGCGGCGGGGGGGGAACGCGCGGGGGGTGCGTTCTGTTGGACCGGGACGAGGTCGAAGTTATGACGCCCGATGAGGAGCGACGGAGCGAGAGCACGAGCGGGCGTGACTCGTTCATTTTTTTAATTTTTTAGTTTCCTGGCGCCAAAATCTGATCGTGCGCGCGTCGTCGTCAGTGCATCAGATCGACCGCGCGCGAGGATGTCGGGGCCCGCGTTCTGGGAGTCGCTGATGCGCGCGGGGCGGACGATATACTTCCCGAACATCCCCCTGCGCCTCGTCGCGCCGAACCCGACCGCGGCGAAGGAAGGCCTGAACGTCGTGACGTTCATCACGGTGCCGCAGACGACGAAGGCGCGCGCGCGTCGACGTTTCACTGATTCTTCTTCCTAGGGTTCCGGCGTCCGCGCGGCGACCCTCCCCCCCGCGCGCGCTCGCTCCCGCCGCCGTCGTCCTCGCGACCGACCCGAACCGCCCGTCGCCCGCCCGACGCGTCCTCCCTGTTCGCTGACGTCCCCGACCCACCACTCGCGCGTCGCGTCGTCGCCGCGTCGCGTCCCTCTTCCGTCCGTCGTCGACCGATCCTCACAGACCGAGGTGAAGGGCTACCTCAAGGCTGTGTACGACGTCGAGGCGAAACGCGTGCACACGGTGAACTACGAGGGCAAGAAGAAGCGCTCGAGCAACGGCAAAAACAATTACTTCTACCGAAGGGCGGACTACAAGAAAGTCTACGTGCAGCTGCACGAAAAGTGGTACCCCCCGACGGGGTTCGCGTCGTCCCCCGCGGGCGCCGACGGCGACGCGGAGAAGCGCCGCGAGCCGCTCGGGAAAAACGCGGTGAAGGACGGGGAGAAACGGTACTGGCTGGAGAGCAGGATCGCGCAGGACGAGACTGGGGAGGTGGAGATGGACTCGAGGGGGCGGGGGCGGGCGAGGAGGAGGTGACGACGGGCGAGCGCGTCGCGCGTAGCGTTAGCGTCGGCTGCGACGAGCATCGATCGAGTCGCGTCTGTGCCAGTGTTCTTCCGGTCCCGCTGTCGCGCGAGTCCAGCAACTTTCTTTTCCGTTGACGACAATAATCGCGTCGCGTTGAAATCGCCCCGTCCCCGTTCACTTCGCCCCGCGCGCGTCGCACGCGTCGCCATGTCGCGTCGCGCGCTCAATGAGACGACGCCGAACGGCGGGTTCAACTCCGCGACGACGCAGAAGTACATCGCGTCAAGGCAGTACCACCCGCCTCAGAACGCGGCGCCGCGGAGCATCAACGCCGAGGATTTCCGCGAGTACGACCCGCGGGATGGGAAGGTGTACGCGTGGCAGTTCCGGGACACGTCCAGCAACGTCGTCATCGGGTCGCCGCTGAAGTACCAGGACGGGAAGATGCCGGTGTGGCCGTCGTGGGGGGTGTGCAAGACCCCGGCGATCGTCGCCGCGGATGGCGAGAAGAACGCGACGGAGGCGGCGGCGAGCGGAGGAGGAGAGGAGAAGGAGAAGGAGGAGAAGAAGGGCGACGACGACGGAGAAACGCTCGAGCTCCCGGCGCCGGCGGCGGAGACGGAGGCGGCGGCGACGCGTCCGAACGACGAGGGCGTGAAGGTGAGTCTGACGTATCCAAAGTTGGAGAATCACGCGTGCTGAGGCGCGATAGACGCGGCGAACGTGACGTAGGTAACTTAGCGGCGCGACCTTTGGCGGTGTAATTTTAACAAGGGTGAATTTATTTCCAAAAAAGAACGTTCTCGTCGAACGCGGCGCGTGCCGGGTCAAAAAGTGCACGCGCCCGTGTCCGTTCGACGGCTACAAGGCAAATGAGATCGCACGTGGCCGCGGCCGTGGAGGTTCCAGAAAAAAGAAAAACCACCCAACGCCGTGCGCTCCCTCGTCGTCGGCGGCTTTCGCGGAGCGAAAAAATAGTGCTCCCAGCCGCCGATCAGACTTTGTTCGTCGTCGCCGGCGCGTCCATCACTGGCACGATTGGATCCGGACGCGGATCGTCTCCCGCTGCTCCGCGGTGCAGTGCGGCACGCACGCGCGGAGCAAATCGCGCGGCAGCTCCAGCTTCTCCGCGCCCGCGCGCTCCGCGATGGACGCCGCGAGCTTCTTCTCCCCGCCCTTGGCGGCGACGTGGTACTTCTCGAGCGTCGCGAGGTGCGCGTCGAGGATGTTAAACAACGTCGTGAAGCAGTCGGACCACTCCGGCGAGGCGTCGTAGTCCGCGCCGAGGATGCCGAGCCTGCTGCCTTGCTCCAGCACCGCGCGCGCGAGCGACGCCATCCCGGCGCCGGGTCCCGACGCGGCGGCGAACGACGGCAGCGACCCCGCGGCGTCCGCGGCCATCGCCGCCGACGCGAGCGCCTCGATCGCGGACGACGTCGCGGCGTAGGATAAGTTCGACATCGCGACCGCGGTCTCCTTCGCCAGCTCGGCGGCGCTGTTGTTCGCGGACGCCTCGTTCCCGGCGGCGGCGGCGGCGGCGACCGCGGCTTTCTCGCCCTCCTTCAACAGCGTCGGCGAGTGACGCATCACCGCCCAGACGAGAGACGCCGCCGCGGAGCACCCGCTCCGCAGCCGCGGCAAGAGCTTCGCGAGCATGACCCTGCCCTTGTGCAGCGTCGCGATGCGCTCGAACACGGCGTCGGAGTCGCCGCGCTTCCGCGCTTGCGCGTTCAGGACCGGCGTCGCGGGAACGCGGAGCGTCCCCGCGAGGCCCTCCAAGAGAAAGTCTCGCCGCCGCGCCATCGCCGCGGGCGCCTCCGCGGCGACGCCCTCCTCCACCTGCCGATCGATGTCGTCCACGTCGAGCAGGAGGCACATCCCGTCCTCGATCATGATCCGCGCGGCGAGCAGAGGCTCCTGTTCGAGCCGTCTGCCGCCCGCTTGGTTCTCGTCCGCCTCGCGTCCGGCGCCGCCGTCGACTTCGCCTTTGCCGCTGACGGTCGTTCCATACAAGCGAACGTCGGGGTGGAGTTGAAAGGCGTCAGTGCAAGTTGAAAGGCGTCGCGGTCGAGGATTGAAAGCGACGGGTGGGCGGAGAAAAACGACGGCAAAAGTCCTTAAGGATCGGCGTTCACAACGCCAACGCGGTCGTATGAGGACCAGTGTATAGAACGCGCCTGACGTCCAGAAGCGGTTTGGGCGCGCGCAAGTTTGAAAACGGCACGCGGCCGAGGCCGTCCAACGTCACGAACGCGGTCGGCGCCCTCGCCTCTTTCGCCTGCGGCGCGAGCTCTCGCAGCTCCGACGGCGCGAACGGCTCCTTGAGCTTCGCGCGGTTGTTGGAGTGGAGCCAGCACTGGTAGTAGTAGTCGTGGTCGTACGCGGCGCGGTCGAGCGGGTGCGTCGCCGCCCACTGAATCCGGAGGATCTGTTCGATCTCGTCCGAGGTCATGAGCTTCGCGCTGCGGTTGCGATGGTTGTGGCGCTGGTTGTGCCCGTGTCTGCCTCCGCCGCGGCCGCCGCGGCCGCCGCCCTGTCGCGTCCCGCCGCCGCCGCCAAAGCTGCCGGAACCGGGGCCGAAGGCGTCGTCGTCGTTCGGCCCCATCGGCACGCCGGGCATCCCGGGGATGTCGCCGCCGCCGCCGCCCACGATGGATCCGTCCGCCCACTCCGGGACGTCCCCGCGTCGTCCGCCGCCGCCGCCGCCGTGCGTCGGCGCGGGGGGCGGGAACCGCTGGTCGTGGTGATGGCGTCCGCGTCCTCCGTGGTGGGGCGGCGGGAAGTGCGGCGGCGGGGGGCCGCCGCGCATCCCCGGCGGCGGGGGATGCGACCCGAGCGGCGGGAACGCGCCGTTCCCACCCATCATCCCCGGCGGCGGGCCCATCGGCGGCGGCATCCCCGGGGGCGGCACGCCCGCGCCCGCGCCCATTCCCGCGCCCATTCCCATTCCCATTCCCATTCCCGCGCCCGCGCCGGGCGGCCCCCTCGGCGCCATCCCGGGCGGCGGCGGGCCGATGTTACGCAGCATCCCCGGCGGCGGCATCGGCGGCGCGCTTCCCGCGGGCGGGCCCATCGGCGGCCCGCCCTGCGCCATCTGACGCTGGAACGCGGCTCTCTCCGCTTCGAACGCGGCTTGCTGCCGCGCGAAGGCGGAGGGAGGCCCGCCCGGCGGCTGCGCTGCCGCGCCCATCAGATCCTGCGGCGTCAGCAGCGCCGGCTTCGGCTTGACGTATGAGTTGACGTCGCGCGATGCGATGGATAACGTCGCGCCGAAGATGCCGCCGAGGAGTTCCTCGTCGCGCGTCGACGGGATGTCCACCTCCTCGATCGCGCCTTCGAATTCCGTCGGGTCGTCCTCGAGATCGCCCCCGAGCTCTTCCATGTCCGCGCCGTCGCTCGCGCCGAAGAAGCCGCCGCCCATCGCGGGCTTGGGCGCGGGGACGCCGCCTCCGAAGAATCCGCTGAGAATCGTCGCGAGAGAACGAGGGGGCGCGGCGTCAGATCGCGTCGACGAGGGGGGGTTCGAGCGCGCCGACGCGGCGATCGGATCGCGCGGGGAAAAAGCGAGCGACGTCTGACGCGGCGGCGGATGATCGCGCGCCGCGCGCGCGCGCGCGACGCCCGACGCGGTCGATCGCGCGTCATCGTGCTCTCTCACCTCATCGTATCGCTCGCTGCGACGCGCGATGCCACACCGAGCGGTGCGCGCGCGTTGTGACCGCGACGATCGTCGCGGACGCGCCCGCGGCTCGATTTTGGGAGCCGCGCCGCGGGTCATTTCGTGGGCCGTGGCCGGGTTGGATTCAGCCAAACGACGAGGCGAGCCGTGCTGCGCGTTTGGTTTTTTCAGTCGTCGTCGCGCGCGCGAAGGCGTCGACGATCGCACTTTATCGGTTAAAATCTAAGCCGCCCGCCTCGCTCTCGAGCTCTACCTACGTCTGCAACAAGAACGCGGCGACGTCGGACAAGGACACGACGCCCTCGACCGCGTGCGAGTTGGCGTCCACGACGACGAGCCGTCGAACGCCGGGCAAACTCAACGCCTCCACCACCGCGCGCAACGTGTCCCCTCGCGTGCACGTGTGCGCCCGTGGGGTCGGTAACGCCCGCTGCGGCGGCGTTAAACCCGCGGGTTGCGCTCCCACCGCCGCCGCCGCCGCGGCCGCGTGCGCGGCGTACTCCGCCGCCGCGCGTCGCTGCTCCGCCGTCGGCGCCCTCCCGACTTGCAACGCCTGCGCGACGGTAAACTCGCTCAAGCTCACGCGTCTGTACGTGTTCTCCGCCGCGAGGAGGATGACGTCCGCGCGCGCGTAGACGTCGACTAACCGCCCAGCCTCGTCCACGACCGGCAGCGCGCCGCACCCTGGCATCATCTTAAACGCGTCCTCGACCGTGGACGACGGAAGGATAGCCT
Organism: Micromonas pusilla CCMP1545; assembly: GCF_000151265.4. NCBI lineage: Eukaryota > Viridiplantae > Chlorophyta > Mamiellophyceae > Mamiellales > Mamiellaceae > Micromonas > Micromonas pusilla. The sequence goes on from NW_003315885.1 coordinate 799,985, forward strand.
TCACCGGGAGAAGCCCGGGAATCGGCGTCGACTGCGACGCGGACGCGTCTTGCCCCCCCGCGCCAATCCCGTCCGTCCCGGCGGCCGGGTTCCCCCCCCCGCCCGGCTGCCGCTGCGACCCTCGGAATCCACCGAGCGCGGCGGTCCACGTCCCGATCGGCAGCGCCCCGATCGGCTGCGAGAACAGCGGCAGCGCGCTCGGGACGCCGCGGAAGTGCCGGACCAAACACGCGAACACCTCCGCGAGGTTCGTGAGGTGCAGAAGCTGCGCCGTGCTCTGTCTGTGCCCGGCGAACGCGCCGACGCCGCCTCCGACGCCCGCGCCGCCACCGCTCGCGTCGTGCCCCCCCGCGCAGCCCGCGCTCCCTGGGGTGGTTCCGTCCCCCCCGCCCCCGCCCCCGCCCCCGCCCGCGGCGGCGAGGCCGCTCGCGGACGTGAGCGGCGAGTTCGACGGCGTCTGCCCTCTCGGCGGGTGGCTCCCGTAGCTCAGCACCGGCGCCATCGCGAGCCGGCCTTGCATGAGCGTCAGCGTGACTAAGTGCAGCGAGTCCTCCGGCCGGACGCTCACGAGCGGCGCGGGCGAGGTCCCCGTCTCCGCGGCTTTCTCTTCTCGCACCATCGCGATCGTGTGCTGATCCAACTGCGCCTCGCTCATCGCGCTCGACGCCAACGACGGCCCGATGACGCGCACGATGTCCATGAAATCCCCCGCGGACAACATCCCCACAAACTCCTGCGCGCGCTCGTCCCACAGCGGTGCGGCCATGATCCCTTGCTCGTGGCACGCGTGGAACGCCTGGCGGACCGGGAGCTTCGTGTCCAACACGACGACTTTGTTGCTCTCCGGGATGAGCTCGTACGCGGTGTGCCGCTGCAGAAACTCCAACACGCGCGCCCTCGAGGTGTCCTGGTCGCCGTCCGAAACCCCCGCGATGCCTTTGATTCCCATCGCGCTCGGCGCCAACGAGGACGCGGGACCCGGCTGCTTGATGACGCCCTCGCTGTTTCGCTTGATCTGCAGTCCGCCCATGGAGCTGCCGATCCAGTCCATGCCGCCCCCCGCGCCGCCCTCCCGCGGCTGCGGGATGGGTATCCCCTGTCCCGGGCTCGGCTCGTTCGCCGCGCCGGGCTTCTTCACGAACAGCCAGTTGTTCACGTTCCCGAGAGGATCTTGAATGAACGCCTGGTTCTCGTCGTGACGCCACTCGCCGTCGACGATGAACTTGTACTGGTGGTACCCGGGCGGTAGGTTACACACGACGGCGAAAACCTCGCCGCCGGTGGGATTCGGCTCGATCGCCATCGGGACGGTCTCGAGCCAGTTCGTGAACGAGCCGCACAGGTGCACCTGCGGGGGGATTCAAAGGCCGCGGGGACGGAGGCGTCAGGGGATGATCGATGGAGGGAGCGCGCGCGAGGGGGGGAGGCGAGCGAACGCGAGAATTGCCCCGAGAGCGAGAAAAGAGGCATAACAACGCGGGCGAGGGAGACCGAGGCGCGCGCGGGGCGACGCGCCTGCTTGCCGCCGTACGCCCAGACGAACCGCGTCGGGAAGACCATCTGCTCGTACATCGCCGGCTGCGCCATCGCGCGCGTCCGGACGAGGGCGTGCGACGCCGCTCGCACTGCGCCCGAGCTCCGCGGCGACCGCGTTCAAACGCATCGATCGGCAACCCGACGAGTCAGCACGCGGCGGCGAAGACCGAGAAGTTGCTTTCTACACGCGCGTTTTTCACCCACCGCCCGGTTTCAACATTTGATCGCGGTCCCATTCAACTGACCGACCGATAAACTGGAATGGCCCTGAGTTGATCTGGGTATGGGCGCGTCAGGTAGACGGAACGCGACGCCGCGCGCGGAGGACACGACACACCCCCGCGCGCCTCGTCGGGCAGATCGCCGGCGACGCCGAGTCCTTCGCGCACGCGCTCGGAAGGTCCGCGCGGGAGGAGGAGCACGACGACCGCGAGCGCGCGCGGAGCGACGCGGCGGTAGATCTCGCGGGCGGGGCGACGCGCGTCGGCGATCGCGGAGAGAGGGCGCGATGTTTTTTCACATCGAGCAGGAGAAGAACATAGTCCTAGAGCCGATGTACTTCGGGAAGCGGATGCGGGAGATGATCGAGTCGCGGGTCCGGCAAGAGGTGCGCGTCTCGCGGACCCTCGACGCCGCCTTCGAGTCGCGCGACGCCGCTCGATCGCGCCTCCCGTCGAACCCTAAATTCCAATCCGTCCCTTCTCACGATCGATCGAACGCGCCTCCCTCCCTCCCTCTCTCACAGGTCGAAGGAAGCTGCACGGGGAGACACGGGTACATCGTCATGGTGACGAATATCGTGCACATCAGCGAGGGGATGATCACGGACGACGGCACCGCGCGCGCGAAGTTCCACGTCAAGTACAGCGCCATCGCGTTTCGCCCGTTCAAAAACGAAGTCTTGGACTGCGTCGTCGTGCAGGTGACCAAGTTCGGGTTCTTCGCCGAGGCCGGCCCGCTGAAATTGTTCGTCTCGAACCAGCTCGTGCCGGAAGAGATGGTGTTCGAGAGCGTGGACGAGAACGCGTACGTCGACAAGACGGACATTTCGCACAGGATCGTGAAGGATATCGAGGTGCGCGTGAAAGTCGTCGGGCTGCGCATCGACCACAACGAAATATTTTGCGTCGCAACGATGAAGGAACCTTATCTCGGACCTAGTCCTGCCTAGGACTAGGTGGAGCGGTAGAGGTCGCCGCGTGGACGGTGCGACGTGTTGGGGGTGGGCGGAGATGCGGGTATCTTATAGCGAGCGCGGCGTCGATGTAACGAAAGAAGACGCCTCGAACAACGCGACGATTTTGCATCGCCCAACGAACGAAACCTGAATTGAACTTCGGATCGATCTTCGGAGTCCTCGCGAACACTAGCCCCGCGCGCGGGGTCGTCGCATGCGCTCGGCGTCGACGTTCTTCTCCTCCGCGCTCGCTCGTGCGCTCGCGCGCGGTCGCTCGCGCGCGCCCGAGCCCTTCGCCTCGCGCGCGCGCGCGGTGCGCGCCGTCGCTTCCGTCACGATGCCTCCGAAACGACGCGCGACCGAAGATCCGCCGTCGCGACGCGCGAGAGCGAGAGCGTCGGCGACGAAGACCGCCTCGCCGCAATCCCCGGCGAAGCCTCCGAAGACGCCGTCGCCGATCAAACCCGCGAAGCCGGCGAAGCGCGCGCGCGCCGTCCCGCCCGTCGAGGACGCGGTCCCGCGAACGCCCGAGGACGACGACGGACTCCGTTTCGGAGACGTCGACGTCGCGCGCGCGCTGGCGTCCGTCTCCGCCGCGGACGCGACGATGGCGGCGCTGATTCGAACGCACGGCGTCCTCCCCAGGATCGCGTCGTGCCAGGAAGCGCGCGCGCGCGCGACGGAGCCGAACCGCGCGTTCCGGTCGCTCGCGAGGGCGATCGTCTTTCAGCAGCTCAACGGCGCCGCGGCGGCGACCATCTTCGGCCGCGTGCGGAGCGCCGTCGGCGCGGAGGACGACGAGACGGCGATGACCCCGGAGGCGTTCGCGCGCGCGAAAGACGAGGACCTGCGCGCGTGCGGGTTATCCGCGAGGAAGCTGGAGTACCTGCGCGGGTTAGCGGCGCGGTTCTCGAGCGGCGACGACGACGACGACGACGACGGTCGCCGCCCGGCGTTGACGGATGACGCGCTCGAGGCGATGAGCGACGAGAAGACGACCGCGACGCTCCTGGAGCTGAAAGGCATCGGCGAGTGGAGCGTGCACATGTTCCAGATGTTTTATTTAAATCGCCCGGACGTCCTTCCGGTGAAGGACTTCGGCGTGAGGCAGGGGATGATGATCGCGTACGGACTGAGAGACCCGCCGAAGGAGGAGAAGATGCGCGAGATCGCGGCTTCGTGGGCGCCGTATAAGACGTTGGCGAGCATGTACATGTGGGCCGCCGCGGACGCGGCGAAGGCGTCGAAGGGGAAGAAGGAGACGCCGCGATGATAGACGCCCGCGCAACGCGCGAGCTAGGGCTACTACATGTACAGTACGTTAGGTTACAGTAGTATACGTTAAGGTTAATATCCCCCGTGCGGCAGGTCCTTCATCGCGGCTCGGAATACGATGTAATTCGGCGGCGACTCGACGTCGAACGCGATCACGAGCTCGGTGGACGGGTCGTACGACGACACCAAGTTCGCGTGCCTGGCGAAGTCCGGGTCGTCCTTCAACATTTCCTTCACCTGTTTCTCGTCCAGCGCCATGAGCGTGCACTGGTTGTCCTCGATCGTCCTCGCGCCCATCATTATGAGGTGCCGCGACTTCTTCGAGCTCTTTTGCTTCCGGACCACGTCTTCGATCATCTCGCGGAGTTGCATCCCCGGCTTGGTCTGCTTCTCGAGTATCTCGTTGCATCGACTCAACAGGTCCTCGCTCGTGGAGTCCACCGTCTTCATCGACCGATGCATCGCCTTGTCGTCGTTCTTCGCCGTCAGCGCGGCGAGCACGGCGCACATCTCCTTGTGCCCGTTCGTCGCGCGCTGCCAATCTTTCACCTGGCAATCTTTTCCGCAGTACCAGCGCGATTTGCACCTCGCGCACGCCGCCGGCGGGGGGTCGTCCTTCATGCGCAGCTCCTTGCCGCAGCCGCCGCATCTTCCGACCCACGACATCTTCAGCTCAGTCATCGCGGGGCGTGGTGGACGAACCCGCGGCGTCGTCGGCGTGCGGGCGCGGCGGTAACAATGCGCCCCATTCCTTTCTCGAAAGTCCCCTTCCGACGACGGCGACACAGCGCTAGCAGCAGGAACTCGGGATAAAACGACGGGCGCGCTCGAAGACGGCGCCACACCCTCGAGAGCTCGGCACGATGGCCTCCACGACGAGCCTTCGCGCGGCGCCCCGCGCGCCCGCGCCCGCGAGACGCGCGCGCGACGCGCGGACGCGTCGCGCCGCCGCGAACGCGCGCGCGGCGCCGCGTCGCGACGCGACGGCGGAGAACACGTCATCGTCGCCGTCGTCGTCGTCGTCGTCGACGCCGTCGCGACGCGCGCTGCTCCTGTCCACGGTCGCGACGATCCCGCTCCTGTCGTCCTCTTCCGCGCGCGCGGTCGAGGTGAACGCGACGACGGTCACCCCGGTGAACGCGTACATCGGGCTCATGGACGGCAGAGACGCGGTGCGCGCGATGACGCGTCGCGCGTCGCTCTCCGCTAGTTCGATCGTTCCGAATACCGAACCGTCGCGTCGATCGATCCGTCCGTCGCCCCGCGGCGGCGGTTCGTCCGCGGCGCGTCCGTCCCGCCGCGCGCTGACGTCCCGTCCCGACCACCTCCGCCCGTCCACCGCCCTCCGCGCTCCCCCCCCCTCATCCCTCCTCCCAGATCGTCTCCGCGATGGAGCTCCAGGGCCTCCCCGAGGGCGGCCGCAGGTCGCGCGTGATGAACCTCCTCCCGAGGTACGCGGACAAGGCGAAGACGATGACCGCGGTGCTTCCCGTGACGATCGCGACGTCGTTCGGGGAAGTCGTCGACGTCGGCGTCGGCGTCGACGGCGACGGCGACGGCGCGGTGCCCGCGAACGGACTGGGCGCGATGGAGGACGTGCTGCTGGGCGCGAAGAACTTGACCGTCCTCGCGAAGTACGTCGCGGACGGGACGCCGTTCGGCGAGGAGGAAGTCCCGCAGGCGTCGTTCGCGGCGGCGGTGGAGGCGTGCGATCGCATCATCGAGGCGGCGCCGGCGGACGTCATGAAGAAGGCGTCCGGGGAGCGGTGCAGGAGGTTGATATCGAGCGCGGTGGACATGGAGGAGATGAAGACGTTCGCCGCGTCGCCGGCGTGCGATAACTACGGGAAGTGAGGAGGAGGAGGAGGAGGAGGACGCGGGGGTATCGTATTATGGTGGCTCTTCGCGCGCGTGCGGTATTAAAAATTCAGCGTCGGCGTTCGCGCTTCTAGTCCTTCTTCTCCTCCGCCGCGGGCGCCGCCTCCGCGACCGGCGCCGCCTCCGCGACCGGCGCCGCCTCCGCTGCGGGTGCCGCCTCCGCGACCGGCGCCGCGGGCGCGGCTTCGACGATAGGCTCGACGACCGGCGCCGCCGTCGCGTCCATCGGCGGCGCCCCCGGCATCCCCGCGCCCGCCATCGGGTTCATCCCCGCGCCCGCGCCCGCGGCGCCCGGGAACATCGTCGCGAGCTTCATGAAGACGTTCATGATCTCCGGGTCGTTCTGGTACTTCATGATGTTGTTCGGGTTCGACGAGCAGTCCATCACCGCCTGTTGAATCTTCGGGTTCTGGAACGCCATCGCGAGCTCCGGATCCGCCATGAGCTTCTCGATCGCGTCTTGCGGCGTCATCCCCATCTGCGCGAATTGCTCTTGCACCTCCGGGGAGTTCACGTCCGGCATCCCTTCCATGTTGCCGCCGCCTTCCTTCATCTGCTTCATGATCCCCTTGAGCTGGTCCTTGTACATCGGGTTCGTGAGGAGCATCTCGAACGTCTCCGGGTTACGCATCATCTCGGGGAGGTACGGGTACATCATCTTCTGCATCTCCGGGTTGCGCAGCATGTTCTGCATGTACTCAAGATCAGCCTCGTCGTCGACCCCGCCCTCGCTCGGCGGCGGGGTCGAGAACGGGTTCGGCGCCGGGTTCGGCTCCGGCATCGCGTCCGCGGCGTCTTGGAAGAACGATCCGCTGCCGGGCGCGGCGGTGGACGGCGGCGGCGTCGCCGGCGCAGCGGGGGGCGGCGTCGCCGCCGCGGCCGGCGCGGCCGGAGCTGCCGCGGGCTTCGGAACCGCCGTCGCGGTCGTGTCCACCGCGGGCGCCGCCGCCGCCGCCGCCGCGGGCGTCGGCGTCGGCGTCGGCGTCGGGAACGGCGGGAACGGCGACGCCCCCGGGGCGCCGCCCATCGGCGGCATGCCGGGCATGCCGCCCGGCGCGCCGCCCGCGCCCTTCATCGCCTGCTTCATCATCTGCTGCATCATCATGCTCTGCATGTCGCCCTTCTTGCCACCGGCGAACTCCATGACCTTCATGACGCCGATCGCGATGGCGGCGCCGATGCCGATCATCACGAACCCGTTCGACCCGCTCTTTTGCGGCGGCGGCGGGGGGTAGTAATACCCCTGGGGGGGGTAGCCCTGTTGCGTCCCGTACGCGGGGGGCGCGCCGGGGGCGCCGGCTTCGCCCACGTTCACCCCGGGGGTGGGCGGCAGCGGGAGAGGGGGGCCTGTCGAGAGAGGAGAGAGGGGTCTCATCAGTCGCGAGCGAAGAGCGCGAAAGTGGATAAATCTTTTGGATCGGCGGATCGCGCGCCGAGCGACGCGCTCGGGGAAACGCGCGTCGTTCGAGCGACGAGACGCGCGCGCGCGCGGTCGATCGCGACTCGGACGTACCCTGGGGCGGGTAGTATCCCGGCGGCGGCGGCGGGATCTCGTTCGGCGGCGACGGCGACGCCGGAGCTTTCGGCGCGGACTTGGCGGCGCGCGCGACGAGGGAGACGCGACCACGATTACCGACGACCCTCCCGACGACGCGGGTTGGGAACCGGGTGTTGGCGCGAACGCGGACGGGCGTCGCGGCGGCGACCGCGCCTGCTGTGGCCATGTTCGCCATTCGTTGACGTCGCGGAGCGGACGGCTGCGCGGCGTGCGGGTGGGTGTGACCCCGAAGCGTCGACGTCGATCAAAATCACAGCCCCGACGGCTCGGGAAAAAGCGCAGCAGGCGGAAAGTAGGAGGCGGCCTCGCCACAAATTCCGGATGTGCGCGTCGCGTCTCGCGAGAGATTCCGTATGGGAAAATAGTTAGCCTGTTGCAGACGGGCCCACGAAAAGCAAGCTCACACGAAAAAAAAATTTGCACACGAAAAAGTCCGAGACGGAAGCCGAGAAACTTCCTGTCCGAACGACACACGGACGAACGCGACCCGCGTCGCGGCCGCGGCGGTTCCATCCACCATGGAGACCCCCGGCTCGCTCTCCAACGCAGACGAAGCCGCGATCCTCATCCAGAGAGCGTACCGTCGAGTCCAGCGACGGATCGCGAAGGACAACGAGGAACTCAGCGCGATCCTCAACGCGCTCGAGGACCGCGAGGAGAACCGAATCAACGAGCGACGACGCGGCGTCATGGCGACCGTGAACCAAGCGCTCGGATCGCTCGCGCGGACGACGCGGATCAAGCTCAAGGACATCAGCGCGGACATCGGTCTGCGCGCGCGAAGCGCCAAGGACCCGTCGGAGATCGCCGCCCTCCCGACGCTCACGTCGGGGTCGATCGAGAACCTTCTCCGCGGCCTGGGCGAGGACGAGCGCGTCTCGATGACGGACGCGCTCGCGATTCTCCAGGCTGTCGCCGTGCTCTTCGCGTCCGAGCCGTCCGTTATCGACGTCGCGGTACCCGCGGGAGGGAAAGTCGTCGTCGTGGGCGACTTGCACGGGCAGATACACGACCTGCTGCACGTGTTTGCGTCGCAGGGGTTGCCGAGCGAGAAAACGATTTACGTCTTCAACGGCGACCTCGTCGATCGCGGCGACCACGCATGCGAGGTGTGCCTGCTGATCTTCGCCCTGAAGCTCGCGCGCCCAAACAGCGTGTACGTGAACCGAGGGAACCACGAGGAGCCGCACATAAACATCTACGGCGGGTTCGAGGAGGAGTGCCTCGGAAAGTACGACCACTCCGTGTTCCAGACGTTTCACGCCGTCTTCACGTGGCTCCCGTGGGCGTGCGTGATCAACGGTAAGACGCTCGTGTTACACGGCGGTCTACCCGGGGACCCCACCGTGCGGTTGCGGGACATTCGAGAACTCGCGCGCGGGCCGGACGTCCTCGCCGCGGACCACAACATGGGCGACGAGAAGTGGATGAAGGACTTGATGTGGAGCGACCCGCATCCGAGCCCGGGGTTTCGGGGGTTCGAACCGAGCGCGCGCGGCGCCGGAGTGTTGTGGGGTCGCGACGCGACGAACGCGTTTTTGGACCGCGAGAAGCTCACGACGCTCGTGCGATCGCATCAGTGCGTCGACGAGGGGTGCGAGGTGACGCACGGAGGCAGAGTGTACACGGTGTTCAGCGCGTCGAATTACTGCGGCGCGGGCGGGAACAAGGGCGCGGTTGTGATTTTCAAAGAGAAGGCGGAGAGGCCGACGAAACACGTCAAGTGGGACCATCGAAAGATAAAGCACAACGCGCTGACGCAGACGGTGCAGACGAGGCGGGAGGGCAAAGCCGCGAAGCTCGCGGCCGCGGTGGCGCAGGCGTCGGAGTACATCTACGAGAACAAGACCGCGTTGCTGCGGTACTACGCGCTCGGGGACGACGCCGACGACGGCTTCGCGACGTTCGAGTGGTGGGCGACGGGCCTGTCCGAGGTTCTGCAAGTCCGAATGAAGTGGCTCAACCTTCTGTACGACCTGACCACTCCGGACGAGATCGACCCGGAGCGCGGGGGCGTGTTGTACCGCAAGTGGCTCTCGCGGTTCCACGTGCACATGAAGGGCGGGTGCAAAGAGTGGCAGTCGGACGTCGCGTCGGAACTCGTCGGGGCGATCATGCAAGGCGGCGGCGACCTCGCCGCGGCGTTCGAATCCATGGACGTGAACCACGACGGGGAGTTATCCCCGGAGGAGTTCCGCGCGAGCGTCCGCGCGCGGTTGCCCTCGCTCGCGGTTTTCTCCGACGCGCAGCTCGACGCGGTGTTGACGTCGTTCGACGTCGACGGCAGCGGCGAAGTCGATCGCGGCGAGTTTGTCAAGTCGCTCGCGGCGTCGATCGAGCCCGCGCGCGAAGGAAGACGCCGCGCGCGCGTCGGTCTTCAGTGGGACACGTCGGGGGGCGAGGAAGTCCCGATCACCCCGACGTCGAACGACCCGCAGGACGTCGTGCGGCTGCTCGCGGACGCGATCGCGCGACTGTTCTTCACGCACCGCGCGGAACTGTTTCACGTCTGGCGGACGCACTTCGACGTCGACGGCACCGGGTCGATATCGTCGTCGGCGTTCGCGGAGAGCGTTCGCGTCGCCGACGCCGCCGCTTGCGCGCACGGGGGCGGGAAGCTGATCTCCGAGAAGGCGATCGAGCGGTTGATAGAGGTGTTGGATAGCAACGGCGACGGCATGATCGATTTCGTGGAGTTCTCGCGGAACGTCGGGTCCCTCGTCAAACGCGCGTTGGGCGCGTTGGAGCACTCCCCCGAGGTCGCGCCAGTGGCGTATTAGGGTTAATCTAAGGTATCATTAGGCATCACAAATCAGTCCGTCTCCATCGCTCCCGCGCCTTCGGGGGCGGCCGCGCCGTCCCCGGTCGGTTCCGCGCTCTCCTTCTCCTGCGCGTCGCCCCCCCCCTCACCGCCGCCGCCCGCCGCCGCCGCGCGCACGCCGCAGATGGTCGCCTTGTGCTTCTCCAGCTCCGCGAGCGCCTCTTCCTCGGGGCGGTAGATCAAGTCGTTCATCCTCCACATCTGCAGCGTGTTCCCGCCGTCCCCGGAGCTCACGCTCGCGATCGTCATCGGATCGAACGGGTTCCAGTGGAAGTCCGTGACGGACGTTTTGTGCCCGGCGTGTTGGAAGACAATCTCCGGCGCCGCGGTTTTCTTCTTCTCCGCGCTCTGCGCCGCGCCAATCTTGTTCACGTCCCAGACGTTGAGGTACCCGTCGTCCGCGGACGAGCCGAACATCCCTTTCTGGTCCGGGCACCACTGCACGCACGTTACCGCGTCTTTGTGCATCGCGAACGTGTGCACGCAGCACTCCGCGCCGAGCGCGCCGAGCTTGCGTCGGTCCCATGAAGTAGAGACACCAGCAAAAAAGAAGTCAAAGTCAGCACTCGCTTGGGAAGATAGTAAAGGCATGACGCGACGGAAAGAGACGCGTTTTGCAATGAGTAAGAGAGAGGGAGTTGCAAAGATAAACCCAACCAAAGTTTGACGGTCGCGTCCGCGGAGCCCGTGAGGATTACATTTTCGTCCAGCAGAGACCAGTCCACGGTGTGCACGTCCTCCCCGTGCGCGTCCGTCACCTTGTGCGCGGGTTTCGTCCCCGCGCGCGCGTCCCAAAAGATCAGCGCGTTGTCGTCCCCGACGCTGCACAGCTCGCTCGCGCCGGAGGGGTGGAACGACACGTCCTCCACGGTGTCCGAGTGGCCTTCGAACGTCGTCTTCGGCGCGAGGCTCGGGGCGCCGTCGAAATCGCCGCTCTTCGCGCCGACGCCCTCACCGTTCCCGGTCGCGCCGCTCCCTTCCTTCCCGTTCGTGCACAGCGATCCTTGATCGTAATCGGAAACGTCCCACAGAAGGACGTTACGATCCTTCCCGCCGGACGCGACTTTGAAACCCTCGCGGTGCACGTCGAGCGCGAACTCGGCGTCGTCGCCGTGCCCTCTCAAGACGAGATCCGGTCTCGACGGCTTCAGCGCGCCCGCGATCGGGCAGAGCTCCCCATCCTCGCCTCTGCCGCCGTTCGGCGCGTCCCTCTGCGCGGCCGGGCCCGTCTTTCTGTGCGGCTGCGTCTCCGTGTTCCACACGAGAAGTTCCGGCGCGTCCGTGTGCGTGACCAACAAGTTCGGCGACGCCTGGAACTCGCGCATCTTGTTCACCTCCCCCGGGTGGATAATCGTCTTGAAGCCCTTCACGAACGCGCTGCGCGTCTCCTCTTCGAACACCATGTGCTCCGCGGCGGCGACGCGGCGTTTGATGACCTCCGCGTTGGCGACGACGAGGGTGTTTGGGAAAAACGGCGACCCGTCCGTTTGCTCGCTCAGGTACAGGCGCTGCTTGTGCTTGTACTCGTTCGTCTCCAGGACCGCGCCCCATCGCACGGAGAGGGACGGCCACACGAGCCTGTGGTGCGCGAACCAGTCGTACAGGAACGGGACGAGGTTCTTCCATCGCCTGCGCGCGGGGGGAGGGGGGTTCCGACGGGGGTGGCGCGAGATTCAGGATCGCGTTTGAACGAAAAGGCGAGGGATGGATGATGAATCGTGGAAGGATCGTCCGCGGGTTCGCGCGGGCGACGAAGCCGCGGGGGGAGGATGCGCACCCGTAGGAGTCCGCGTCCGTCGGCATCGTGTCGCTCGCGGTGAAATCGCCTCGACGCGCGCGATCCGATCGAGCGCCCTGATCGGTGCGTCGCGCTCTGCGGCGATGACGCGGTCGCAGGAAACTTCGCTCGCTTACCCGCGCGAATTTTGCAGGAATTTTGTTGGAAAAAAAGGGGCCGGGTTTTAGGGTTACTCTCCCGCGCGCCCGTGGGCGTCCGTCGCGCGCGATCATGCCGAATCAGCGAACGCACCGCCGCCGTCGTCGTCGTAAGAACGGTGCAGATCCAACCCCGCCGCGCGGACCCTTAGACGACATCACCGAGGACCTGGCGTGTCTCGTGTTCACGCACGTGGACTACCTCAGAGACCGCCGCAGCCTCTCCGCCGTGAGCAAGGTCGTGGGTCGCGACAGGAAGCGTCTTGGCCCCTCGAATGGATAGCTCTCCGCTTCTATCTCGAACTCATCGGATACTGACATGTGACGCGTTTGAGCAAGATTCTACCTTCGAGCGGCCTCGGCCTCGCGAAGGCGGCGGACAACGGACGCCGCGAACCGCTCGTCAGACGCGCAGAAGACTCTCGCCGAGGACTCAGACGAACACGCCCGGCCGCTCCGAGCGAAGGCGCGCGCGATGACGACGTGACACACCGTCATCACAACCACTACGACTAGCTCTACGTTGCACACGACACGACGACGCCACCCTCGGCTCGCGTCGCGATCTAATTCACCCTCCACCCTGCTCCTCGCTTCCCTCCTGCGAAGCCGCTAAAAACGCGACGTCCAGGTCGTGCTTCCGCTTCCTGAGATAGGCGCGGTCCACGGTGCTCAGCGCGGGCCTATCGCAGGAATCCAACCCGAGCTGCCCCATCGCGTCCGTGCCGTGTCCGCCGCCGCTCGTGCTCATCGGCGCGCCGCCGTCCGCGCGCTCGTCCGTGTCGCGATCGCCGCCGCCGATCCGTCGGCCGCCGTCGAACTCGCCGCGGTTGCGGTCGCGGTCGCGGTCGCGGTGCGGCTCCGTCGCGGGGGATTCGTCTCGGTCCGCCGCCGCGAAGTGCGCGGCGTCCCCGGCGCGCGGCGCGGTACTCGCGCGCTTCGCATCGCCGCCGTGCACGCTGTCCGGCGGCGGCATCAGACCGGAGGTTCCTCGCCCGGCGTCGTCGCCGCCGCCGCCGCCGTCGTCGCCAAACTTTTGCGTCGGACGCGGGAGGTCCGGGAAGGGCGTCGCGAACGGCCGCGAGCTGAAGTACGCGTGCTTCAGCGCGTCCGCGGCGCTCAGTCGCTTGTTCGGGTCGAACGCGAGGAGTTTCTGCAGGAGGTCTAAGGCCTCCGGCGGCGCGGTCGTGAACAGCTGTCTGAGCGGCGGCGCGACGCCGTGCGAAAATTCCACGTAATCCGGCATGTTCTTATGCCCCGGCCAATTCTCCTCCGTCGGCGTCCCGAGACCGGCGTATATCCTCCCGAGCTGGTCGATGTCCGAGCTCCCGGGGAAGTATGGCTTGCGCAGCATGAGCTCCGCGAACACGCATCCGATCGCCCACATGTCGACCCCGGGACCGTACGCCTTCGACCCCAACAGCAGCTCGGGCGCTCGGTACCACCGCGCGAACACCTGATGGGTGAAGCGTCGGTTCGGCGACCCGAACACGCGCGCGAGACCGAAATCCGCGAGCTTGAGCGCGCCGTTCGGCGCGATCAGAAGGTTGTTCGGCTTCAAGTCGCGATGAAGGACCCACGAGGCGTGGCAGTACGCCACCGCCTCGAGCGTCATCTTCACATACGACTTCACCTCCGGGGTGCCCAAGGGCAGGAACTTGTCCTTCACGACCGCCTCGAGGTCGCTCTCGCACATCTCGAACACGAGGTTTAAGTTGCGCTTGTGCGGGAACACGTCCACGAGCTCGATGACGTGCGGGTGTCGCAGCTCCATGAGCAGCTTGATCTCGCGAATCGCGGTGAAGTTGACGCCCTCCTTGTATTTCCCCAGGCGGATCTTTTTGATCGCGACGTGCCGGCGCGTCAGCGTGTCCTCCGCCTTGGTCACGACCCCGAACGTGCCCTCGCCGAGGACCGCGCCCTTGATGTAGCGCTCTTTCCCGGACAGCGCCCTCGGTCGCGGGGGGTCATCGGTCGCGGCGGTCATCGCGCCGGGGGTTGTGCGCGCGGCCGAGGGAGCGGGCGCGATCTCGCGTCGCGTTCAAAAACTCGTAGAGTTCGTCCAGTCGCGCCGTTCGGCGACAGGTGCGCGACGCTTCGCGTCTCTTCCGAGAGATCTGACGCGCATCTCGCGGCGCGCGCGCGGCGGCGGAGGACGGCGTTCGCGCGGCGCGAGAGGAACGATGGGTCTCGAGACCGACTTCGCGAGGACGCAGCTGCAAGCGGTCGCGGCGACGAAGGCGCTCGCGCAGGAGCCGCGTCTCGGTGCGCGCGCGTCCCGCCCGCCTCGACGCGATCGCGCGAACGCCCTGTCGCTTCTCTACTCTCGTAAATAACGAACGGCGCGTCCTCCTCCTCCTCGCTCCCTCGCCTCGCGCGTCGCGCAGAGTATCGCACCGTGACCGGCGTCAGCGGCCCGCTCGTCGTGTTAGACAAGGTCAAGTCCGCGCGGTACGCGGAGATCGTGCGCGTCGAGCTCGGGGACGGCACCGCGCGACGCGGGCAGGTGCTCGAGGTGGACGGCGAGCGCGTCGTCGTGCAAGTCTTCGAGGGCACCTCGGGGGTGGACGCGCGAAACGCGACGCTCGCGTTCACGGGCGAGGTGTTGAAGGCCCCGGTCGCGGAGGACGTCCTCGGGCGGATATTCAACGGCAGCGGCGACCTCATCGACGGCGGTCCGAGGGTGATGCCGGAGAAGCTCGTGGACGTGCAGGGGTCGTCGATCAATCCGTCCGAGCGCGCGCACCCGGAGCGGATGATTCAGACCGGGATCAGCGCGATCGACGTCATGAACAGCGTCGCGCGAGGGCAGAAGATCCCGCTGTTCTCCGCCGCGGGGCTGCCGCACAATGAGATCGCGGCGCAGATCTGCCGGCAGGCCGGGCTCGTGAAGCGACCGCTCCGGAGAGAGGAGGGAGGAGGAGGAGGAGGAGGAGGAGGAGGAGGAGGAGGCGGGGAGAAGCACGCGACGGCGACGGCGACGGCGACGGCGACGGCGAACGAGACGCACCTCCTCGACGCGGACGCCGGCGCGGACGCGCGCCAGGACGAGTTTTGCATCGTCTTCGCCGCGATGGGGGTCAACACCGAGACCGCGAACTTCTTTCGCAAGGACTTCGAGAGCACGGGCGCGATGGAGAAGGTGGTCCTTTTCCTAAACCTCGCGAACGACCCGACGATCGAACGCATCATCACCCCGAGAATCGCGCTCGCGACGGCGGAATTTCTCGCGTACGAGAAAGGGAAACACGTCTTGGTGATACTCACGGACATGTCATCATACGCGGACGCGCTCAGGGAGGTATCCGCCGCGCGAGAGGAAGTCCCAGGACGACGTGGGTACCCGGGGTACATGTACACGGACCTCGCGACGATTTACGAGCGCTCCGGGTGCATCAAAGGCCGCGGAGGAAGCATCACGCAGCTGCCCATACTGACGATGCCGAACGACGACATCACGCACCTGATTCCGGACCTCACCGGGTACATCACGGAAGGGCAGATATACGTCGACAGGCAGCTGCACAGCCGTCAAATATACCCGCCGATAAACGTCTTACCGTCGTTATCGCGACTGATGAAGAGCGCGATCGGCGAAGGGATGACGCGCGAGGACCACGGCGATGTGTCGAATCAACTGTACGCCAACTACGCGATCGCGAAAGACACGCTCGCCATGAAGGCCGTCGTCGGCGAGGAAGCGCTCAGCGACGAGGACGCGCTGTATCTTGAATTCTTGGACGCGTTCGAGCGCGAGTTCATCGACCAAGGGAACGTCGGACGGACGATACGCGAGTCGTTGGACGTCGCGTGGACGACGTTGCGGATTTTCCCGCGCGAGCTCCTGAGGCGCGTGCCCGAGAAGATACTCGACGCGTACTACTGACGACCGCCGACGACCGCGCGCGCGGGAGTCGAGGTCGCCGCGCGAGAGACGTACGACGGGAGCGGGGGGAGGCGCGGGCGACGACGGGTTGTTGAGGACGGCGACGACGAGACGCGCGCGCGGACACGGTACCTTCTCCGCGAAGGCTACACGTGTAGCTAGAGTCTAGAAAAAGTTGTCATCGCTGCGGCGATCTTCGTCACGAGATCGATCGAGCTCGCGATGCGGCGTCGACCCAACGACTGGACCGAGCTGTTCCAGACGTTCATCAGCATCGCGCGCGGCGTCGGCGCGGGCAGGTCGCCGCCGCGGGCTCTCGACGCGCGCGGCGAGCGCGCGCGCGCGTCGATATGGACGCCAGGGCGCATCATAGGACCGACGGCGGCGGCGATACGTCGAGGTGCGCGCGCGTCGACCGCCGCAGATCTCGCCGCGGCGCCGCGCCGTCTTCTCGCGCGGTTCGAACGTTCCGCGTCGCCCATCTTTCGAGATACACACATCGCTCGCTCCGCCGCGTCCGCCACCGCGCTCCCCGCGCTCGTCGCTCCCTCCGCGCCGCATCGCTGACGTCCCAGCGATCCACCGCCGGCCCTCGCGCTCTTCCGCTCGCGCGCAGGGACATCGAGATACCGAGCGCGAGCGCGTCGCCGAATCCGAACTTGCGCCGAACGACGAGCGGTCTGCGAGGCGCGGACGACGCGAGCGACTCGAGCGGCGACGGCGGGTACGTCGACGGCCGCCGCAGCTTCTTCAAGAAGAAGACCGCGACCGCGGACCCGCTGCGCTCGGTCGAGGAGGGGTACTACCGCGCCCCGGACGGCGGGCGCGCGCGGAGCAAGAGCCCGAAGGCGCGGTCGCGGCAGCCGACCATCGCCTTCTCGAGCGTCGGCGGCGGCACGGTCGTGTCCACCCTGGACGACACCCTAGGGTGCCGGTGCAGCTTCCACCTGCCGTCGAACGTGCAGATCTTCCGCATGTTCGCGTGCATGATCGTGGGCATCCTGCTCGTGAAGGTGTCGTTCGCGCCGGGCGACCGAGGGTTCACTCGGCGGGGGAACCGGCACTCCGGGATCCGGAACTTTGACCTGCGCCAGCTGTACGAAAAGTCCGACCTCGCGTCCACGCAGGCGAACTTCGGGACGGTGCGCTTGGGGGACGTGCGGCTCGGCGGCGACGCCGCCAGAGGCGGGGCCCGCGACGCGAGGAGAGGCGGGAACGGCGCGGAATACGGAACGTCGACCGACGGAGACGACGCGGCTTTCGGCGCCGCGCCGACGCCGCTGAAAATCTCGCGCATCGTCCACCAGACGTACAAGTCCAAAGACGTCCCGGAGCGAATGAAGCCGTTCATGGAGACGTGGAGAGCGATGAACCCGGGGTGGGAGATGCGATTCTACGACGACGAAGGCTGCACGGAGTTTGTGAAGCGAGAGTTTCCGGAGTACTACGACGCGTACGCGGGGCTGCCGAAGCACGTGGAGCGGTCGGATTTTTTTCGGTACCTCGTCGTCCTGCGCGAAGGCGGCGTCTACGCGGACATAGACACGTCGTGCGAGAAACCGCTCGACTCGTTCATCAACGCGAACGACACGCTCGTCGTCGGGTGGGAGAACGAGTTCGACACGGACGAGATGGCGTACAGCCGGCACTTTGTGCGGAGACGGCAGGTCCTGAACTGGGCGTTCGCCGGCGCCGCGGGGCACCCGGCGCTGAGAGAGACGTGCGATCACGTCAACGAAAACTACCAGCGGATTTTCACGAACAACACGAACCGGGACACGCTCGAGCGCACGGGCCCGGGCGCGTTCACGGATTACGTCATGAAGAGCTTTTGGCGGCACAGCCCGGCGAACCGGGACGCCGCGGGGTCGGTCGCGGGGATGGTCCCTTGGGGGTACCGCGGACGAGAGACCGAGGCGTTAGGCCGGCCGGACGCCTCGAAGTCGCCGTGGAACGTGCGCGTCTTGTCCAAGGTCGCGTTCGGGACGCACCCGACCGGGGAGGACGGCGTGTCGCAGGACGACCCGGGCGTTCTCATCGCGCATCACTACCTCGGGTCGTGGAAATCGAAACAAGGATGGACCGCGCATAAAAAAGGCATCGTCGGGCACGTCAAGCTGTTCGTCAACGCGATGAAAAAAGACAAGCAAGACCTCGTGAACTTCCGCGCGGAGCTCTCGCGCTTGGACGAAAACTACGCGATGCCGGACGTGAACCCGAACGCGGCGTACCCGGTCTCCGCGGCGTGGGAACCGCCGTTCGACGTCTTGACGCCGCTGCTCGGCTCCGACGCGTCGACGTCGACGCGGTCGACGCTCGAATCCGGCGCCGCGGTGACCGCGCGAGGGCGGTGGCAAGCCGGGGTTTGGGACCCACGGGAGCCCACGAGCGCGGATGCGCTCGTCGGGTCGCTCGCCGCGCACGACTCGAACGCGGTCTTGGTGGACGTCGGCGCGGGGATCGGGTTCTTCTCCCTCGCCGCCGCCGCGCGAGGACGACGCGCGCTCGCGTTCGAGTCCGCCGCCGCCGCGGCGTCGCTCGTGGCCGCGTCCATCGCGCACAACGACTTCGGCCACCTCGTGCGCCTGGACGAGACGCGCGTCGGGGGGAAGGGGGAGGCGTACTGCGAGGCGCTCTTAAAGCGAGCGAAGAGGGCGGCGAAGAAGAAGGGGACGGACGCGACCCCGGCGACGACGGCGACGGAGGAGGCGCTGCGTCTCGCCGCGGCGGCGAGGCGGACGGCGACGGCGACGGAAGCGGATACGGAAGCGGATACGGGGACGGGGACGGGGACGGGGACGGAGACGAGACGCTTCCCCTTCCCCGCGACGAACGACGCGTTCCGCTGCGAGCTCGCGGTCGAGGCGGGGACCAAACCACTGGACGACTTGATCCCGCGCGACGTCGACGTCGCGGCGATGCGCGTCGCGTCCGACGGCTGGGAGACGCACGTCCTCGAGGGCGCGCGGCGGCTGCTCGCCGAGCGCCCGCCGCCGATCGTGCTGCTCGAGCTCACGCCTCGCAGGACGCGCGGGGCGTCGAGGGACGCGCTCGCGGACGCGCGCGCGACGTTGGAGTGGATGTTTTCGTTGGGGTACGACGACGTCGCGCACTCGGGCGCGGCGTGCGACGAGCGGTGGGAGAACATGACGAACTTCGTGAACAATCGCGGCGGGTTGGGGATGGAGACCGCGGAGACGATGAAGCAGCCGACGTGGTGTCACGTCTCGCGCGCGGACATCCCCGCGATCGTCGAGCGCGCGGACGAGGATAAGCCGGAGAGCATCTTGTTTCATCACAAGCGCGAGGCGGAGCGAAGAAAAAACGCGCCCCCGCGCGCGGAGGCGAGGACGGCGCCCGCGCCCGCGGCTCGGACGGAGGCGGCGGACGTTGAGGACTCGACCTCGACATCCTCGAAGGAAAGCGACGTCGTCGACGCCACCGATGAGATCGCCGCCGACGCCGACGCCGACGGCGTGGACTTCAGCGACTTCGACGACGTCGAAGGCGTCGTAGGGGAAACCGTCGACGTCGAGGACGCCGGAGAAGAAGACGTCCCGGAGACGCCGAGGGTTCGTCGGGTTCATTAGATGACCTTAACCTTATCTTAATATGAACAATCGAAAGAAAAACTACATGTGCACCCCGGTGACTTAACGCGAATGAATCGATTCGCTTACTTCCCCTTTTTGCTCAGAACCGGCTTGATCGGCGCGGCCTTCTTGGGCGACTTCGCCGTCGCCGTTCCGCCCTTCGCCGCCGGCGCTGGCGCCGACGGCGTCGCCGCCTTCCCTCCCCTCGCCTTCGGGACCGGCGCCTTCGGTTCAGGCATCTTCATCGTCGGAGACTTGTTCAGCTGCATCTTCTTAATCTGCAATTCCTTCTTCTTCTGCGCCTCCGCGCGTTTCTTCTCAGCCTTCGTCATCGCCTTCTTCGCCTCTGCCTCCTTCGGGGGCAAACCTTGCCGCTTCCGCATCACCTCCTCCGCGGCGCGTTGCCGTGCTTCCCTATCCGCCACCGCCTTGGCCTTCTCCGCGCGCATCTTCTCCGCGAGCTCCTGCTTTTTCTTCGCCTCGTACGCCGCCAACTGCGATTTCTTCTCCTCTCTCTCCCGCGCCTCCTCCGCCGCCTTCTCCGCCGCCTTGGCGCGTTTCTTCTCCAGCGCCGCTTTTTTCTTCGCCTTCTCCTCCCGCTCCGTCTCCGCCTTCTTCGCCTTGATCTGCTCCATCTCCGCCTTGACCTTAGCGTTGTGCGCGTTGATCTTCGCTTCTTTCCGCTTGATCGCCGCGAGCTCCTCGGCTTTCTTCGCCTCGAGCGCTTCCTTCTCCGCTTCCTTCTTCCTCTGAAGGAACGTCTGCGATTTCGTGAGCCGACTCATCATCCCGGCGGTTTCCGCGGGGGACAGCGTCCTCTTCTCCGAGCTGAGCGCCTCGCCTCCGTTTTGTACTCTCCACTCGTCCGCTTCCGCGAGCGCTTCCTGCGTGAGCCGGCAGAAGAAGTGCCCGCCGTCGTTCACGCGCTCGTACCCGGGCGGGAGGTCGCAATCGGAATCTTTCGCGAGGCGCGCGTTCAGGGTTTTTCGAACTTGCGCCTGCGCGGCTTCCCCGAGCAGCGCCGCGGACGCCGCCGGGGAAGCGCCTTGCATCCCGCCCATCCGGTTCGGGGAGGACAACGAGTCGAACGCGTCCGTTCTCCCGGACGCGCGCGCGGCGGCGGCGAGCTCTAAGCGCTTCTTCTTGATCCTCGCCTCGAGCTTCGCCTCCTTCGCGAGCTTCGCTTCCATCTCCATCTCTTTCGCGATTTGCTTCTCGCGATTCTTCACCGCGATGGCGTGAATCTCGCGCTCGCGTTCTTCGCGTTGCAGCCGAAGCCGCTCGCCCTTGGGCATGTTCCGGTAGTCCTCGCCGTGTAAGCGCGTCTTCGGGCCCGACGGCGCCCGCGCCGGGCCCGGACGCGTGACCGGCGTGGGATTCTCCCGCGCGTACCTCCCCTGCGCGGCGAGCGCGCCGCCCGCGCGAGAGATGCCCTCGAAGCCAACTCTTTTCGGCTGCGCGTCGCCGAACGCCGTCGGCGTGTCCGCGAAGTACTCCGACGCGAGCGGCGGCGGCCCGGGCGTCGGCCGCCCGCCCACGTTCATGTGCTCCATCCTCTGGATCATCCGCATGGACTCCCTCTGGTGCGGATCCATGCCGTCCGATCCTCCAGGGGAGTCGTCGGGGGATTCGAGCGGCAGCGGTGCCGCTCGCGGGTGTTTCCTCGCGCCGTACTCGCCGTCTTCGCCTTCGTCCTCCTCGTACGCGTCCTCCCCGCCGCGCTGCGGGGACGATCTACTCGCTAAGTACTCTTCGTCCGAGGAGTTCCGCATCGCCTTCTGCAGGATGGTCAACGCGTTGTCGATGTCCTTGCTGTGATGCCCGAGCTTCGACGCGTACGACGCGCCGCCGCTTCGGAGAATGTCCTTGAGGTGCAACACGCCCGGCCCCGCGACTTTCGCCATCGCCGTGGCGCACGCCGCGATCGTCTCCCCCGCGGCCCTCTGTTCCTCGGTCCTCGACCCATCCGTGGAGCGGCCGCCCATCATGAGGCGCGACATCGCCGCGCCCGCGGCGCGCTCGATCGTCTCCTCCGCGGCGTCCTCGCCCTTGAGCCGCGCGGCGAGTCGCGTCGCAGCCTTGAGCGCGATGGCGCGCTCTTGCGTGAGGTGCTTCAGCGCCCTCCCATCGGGATCGACGTGATCGAGCGCGGTAGTCAGGCACATGTTCAGCAAGTGCAGCGCCGGTCGCGCTTCGAGCCGCGCGTGCTCGGCCATGGACGCGATGAGCGCGAAGTCGACGCGCTTTAATCCCGGGTGCGATCCCCCCTGCGCGCTCTGCTTCACCACCGGGTCGACGAGAATCCCGACGGGAATGTTCGCGTGCGAATCCAACGCAACCTTGAGCTCGGCGCTTATGAAGTCCCTGACCGGGTTGTTGCGCACGTGCTCGATGAACATGAACACGATCGTCTTGTACACGACCGGGGAGTACGCGTTCCCGCTGTTGATGAACGCGTGCAGGAGCTGGAACATGCACGCGAGCGCGTGGATCTGCGTCGCCGGTTGCGGGTCGCGCGCCGTCTTCTTCAACACCGCGACGGCTTTCCTGCAATCGTCCCCGATGACTTCAATCTCGTCCGGGAACGCGGACCAGAGCGTCGTGAGCAACGTCAGAGCGCTCTCGCGGAGCTCCACGGGTCCCTCCGCGCAGCGCAGCGCCTCGAGGAGGATCGCCCCGGGGGTGTCCGCGCCCGCGATCGCGTTCCGCGGCCCCGCCCCTCGGGCGAGCAACGCGGGAATCAACACGTTCAACGCGTCCACGAATCGCCGCGGGTTCGTCCGCGCGTCCGCGCCGTTCCGCAAGTCCTCCAGGAGGAAATGATGCAGCCCTTCGCTGCAGATGCGTTCGACAATCTCCGCGATCGCGGCCGCGATTTGCGCGCGCATCACCCACTCGTCGCTCCCGTCCTCTTGCCCGTGGTATCCGAGCGCGAATCTCGCGCCCGCCACCTCCTCCGGGTTCTCCGCATAATTCGGCATCGCGTCTCTCGCCGCGGCTCGCGCAGCCTCCGCGACCGCCTTCGCGTCGCCGACGCGAATGTTCGACGTGTTCACCGTGCCGCCGGCGTCGCACAGCAGCGTCGTGAGCGCGACGGTCGGTCCGCCCGGAGCGGTGAGCCAATCGTTCGCCGCCGGGAGCGCCTCCGGGCCGAGCGCGTTTGCCAACGCGCAGAGCGCGCGCAACGTCTTCGCCACGATCTGCTTGTCGTGCGACAAGAGACCGGCGGAGAGGACGTCCATCGTCGCCTGCATGCTCTGCCCGCCCTCGCGCGCGAGAAGCTCCGCGAGGAACTTCATCTCCACGTGCAACCCGTCGAGCCACTTCTTCGCGGCGTTGGACCTCGACCCGGGCTTGTCCCCGGCTCTGACCCAGTCGAGAAACTTGCTCGCCTGCTGCCCGACGAGGACGACGCCCTGGCCTTGCTTCAGACCGAACGGCCCCTCAACGGTCCGCCCGAGCAAGTCCAGTGGCGTCTCCGGCTCGCTCCCTCCCTTTTCAAACTGGAACGGGTCATCGCGTTGACCCAACGGGAGCGGCCCGGGGGAGTTGACGCGCATCTCCACGGCGTCGAGCTCGCCGTTCATCCGGGACCCGGTCGCGGGGCCGAACTCGTCGTCCAGCTCCCTGTTCGTGAAGTTCTCGCCGTTATTCATGAGGTGGCCCATGCGGTCGTTGTACGGTGCCGGGGATTTCACGCTCGAGAACGCCATCGCGTTGTCCATCTCGGCGTTGTAATTTTTCGAGCTCGAGTTGGACTCGGGACGCGCGCCGCCGCGTTGGCTCGGGGACGCCCCCGCGCGGATCAACGGCGGGAGAATCCCGACGACGCGCTCGTAGAACTGCGCGAGGAGCGACGCGCACTTGTCCGAGTCTGTGGATCGACAAAAGAGAGCGATCGTCAGCGTCGGGAGGAGGGGGAGGGCGGGAGAGGCGGCGGAGACGAATTGGGATCGCGTTTTTTTGTTCGCGCGTTTGCGCACCTCCGGCGACGAGCAGGGATTTCGCGTTGTCGTCGAGGACGATCCCGAACGGCTTCAGCACGGGGCCGAGGAGGTTCCAGTTGTACAGCCTCGCGACGGGTCCGTCGCCGTCCTTGAACGAATCTAACGGCGCCGGGGGCATCCCGCGTTGCGCGCCGAGGTTCGAGAGCAGCGTCCCGAAAGCCTGATCGATTCGCGAAGGGACCACACCGGGGAAGATAATACGCGTGAGCGGGCGGCGGTCGTCGTCGATCGGCGACGGGCTCGCGCGCGGATCGCGCGCGATATCGATCGCGACGGCGCGAGACGACGCGGACGAGCGGGGGATCCTAGAGTGACGACTCGAGGGGCGTGATCGCGGTCGGGGACGCGGTCGGACGCGCGCGCGCGGCGTCGCGCGCGCGGGACGCGCGGGTCAACCGCGCCCCCATCAGAAGAGAATCAATCACGCGCAGGGCGCGAACTTGAAACACGCGCGCGGGGACGCACCGATCCGTTCTCGAACGCGTACGACGAGTTATCGTCCATGACCACGAGGCCTCGAGCGTTCATCTGCGGGTGCGCGCGGTCGTCCACGCATCCGAGCGCGCCGAGCCACTTGTACACCTCGGGATGAACCTCCATCGTTCGAGACGCGGCGCGCGCGCAGAAATCCGTTCAGTCGAACGCGCGACGCCAAATGCGCGATCGATCGACGGCGATTATTCCTCCCGCCCTCGTCGCGCGCGCGTCCTGTGCGCGGGTGCGATCGACGAGGTGCCGAAACGGAAAGGTTCTCGCGACCTGACGCGCGAACGACGCCGGACGTGCGCGGCGCGGGTCGACAGTGTGCGACAGCGCGCGGATGGACGGACGCGCACGTACGAACGAATCTGAAACTTAGCACGCGACGCGACGCTCCGGACGGGAGAAAGGCGCACACGCGATCAACGAATCGCGATCAACGCGGCGAATCGTTCGCGATCGAACCTATGAAAACGCGAGTCGTCGGTGAAAACCCTCGAAAACACCGGTCAACGTGTTCCGAATTTGGCATCCCGAGGCACGTGTAAACAAACGTGTGTAATAACAGACTCGACGTTGATGTGTTCTCGAAAAATCTCTTCAACCCCCCCCACCCCCGCCCTCTCTCTCTCTCCCCTCACGACCGCATCCCCCTCATGATCTCGTCCACGTCCTCCTTCGTGATCGCGTAGTCCGCCCCGTGTCGCTCCTGCAACGCCGCGAACGCGGACGAGAGCCCGTCCTTCATGCTCGCGAACGCCTCCGCCATCCTCCGCTGCCGGTCCAACGGCATCTGCCCGAACGCGTCCAGACCGGCGCGCTCCACGCCGACGCCGCCTCTCTGCTCGACGCTCTGGTCCACGTCTCTCTGCGCGCGCGCGATGGACGCGAGGGAGACCTCCGCGTTCTCCGGCACCGCGGCGACGTTGATCAGGTTCGGGTCCAGATCGTCTTCGTCGGAGTCGTCGTCGTCGTCGGAGTCGCCGGCGTCGTCGTCGAGAGCGCCTTCTCTCCGCCACCGCATCCTCGCTTCCTCGTCCACGTCCTCGAGCTTCCTCCCCGACACGAACCGCACGCGTCGAACGTCCACGGTCTCGATGCCGTGCTCGCTCTTCGCGTCGTAGTGCAGATCCCACTCGCCCTTCGCGAGCAACGCCGCCGCGGTCACGTCGTCTTCGCCGCGCGACGTCGGCGGACGCAACGCGCCGCCCCACCACACGACGACGCTCGTCGCGTCGGGGGACTCCGGGTCGGGCCCCTCGGAGATGTCCCACTTGACCTCGAGGCGGTCGCCCTGCGTAAGTGTGCGTTGAGGACGGAGTGGTTTGAGTGGTTTGAGTGGTTTTCGTGAGAAGGGACGGCGCGCGGTCGATCGAGGACGGACGGAAGGACGGACGGATGGGAGTGATGGATGGGAGTGATGGATGGGAGTGATGGATGGATTTGAAGACTACGAACGACGCGCGAAAGGATCTGGCGGATCTCACGCGCCTCGTTCAGGTCGAGGTCCGCGACGACGACGGGCGGCGGCGGCGCGATGACCGGCGTCTCTTGGCTCGCGCCGCCGAGCGCCATCGCGAGCGCGTCGTCCGTGGACTCCACGGATCCCGCGCGCGGTCTCGGCGCCGCGCGCGCGGCGTCGCCGTCCGCGTCCGCGGACGCCTTTCGAACGGCACCCGCGGCGCTCGGGGCGTCGTCTTTCGTGGTTTTCGCGTCCGTCGCCTCCACGGCCGCCGCGGGCGCGGCCTCGCCGGGGTTCGTCGCGTCGTCGTGGGACATGTTGCGCGCGTGGAGAATCTCGCGAAGTGCGTGCGCGACGCCGCGCGAGTTTGCGGTGCGGGACGCGACGCGTGCGCGGGCGGGACGCGCGGAGCCTTTTAAAAGATGGCACCCGCAGCTCAGGTCCGCAGCTCTCGCTCGCGGCGCGTGGTGTTCGATTAATTTTTCGACAGCTCCGAGAAACCGTTGCTCCCACCGCGGCGAGGCACTACGCAGCGCGCGCACGCACGCCGCACGTCCTCGTTCGCGCCGCGAACGCGCGAGGGATCACGCGTGAAGTCGCAATCTAACGGTGCGTCGACGCCTCGCTCCTCGCGCGCGTCGCAGCGCGCGTCTTCCGGCGGAGGCGCGGCCGCGTCGAATCTCGCGCGACTGACCCGCGAATGAATCTCCCCGTTTCCCGCACGCAGGCGCTCGCGGAAACGACCGCGATCATGGACGCGAACGCGCGTTCGAACATTTTAGGCAATGCGGGGGTGTTGGCATCGAGCCAAGGGAACGCGTTCCGCGCGGGAACGACGACGACCGCGCCGGCGAAGAGCGTCGAGTTCGCGATGCCCGCGGCCAGAGGCGCGGGGGTCACAACGAACGCGAGCGATGCCGGAAAGGAGAACACCGGCGCCGCGCGCGGCGCGGCGGCGAACGCGAGCACGAGCGGGGAGGAAGCTCCCGCGGAGAAACGTTGGCAGGTGTGTTTCGATTCCCTCTCTCCCGTCTCGGCGGTCGTCCCGACGTCGCGTCGCGTCGCCCGCGCGCGTCTCCGTCGCGACCCGTCGAGCGCGGATTTGAGATTCGACGCGCCGCGCGCAAACGGCTAACACTTTCATCGCGAGTGAGCGGCGCGCTCGCCGCCTCGCCCCGCGACGCCGTCGTCCTGACCACACTCCCCCACGCGACCCACCCGCGCGCGCAGCTGAGCGACTTCGACATCGGCAAACCGCTCGGTCGGGGCAAGTTTGGGAACGTCTACCTCGCGCGCGAGAAGCGAAGCAAGTACATCGTCGCGCTGAAGGTGCTCTTCAAGAACCAGCTCCAACAGTCGCACGTGGAGCATCAGCTTCGCAGAGAGATCGAGATTCAGTCGCACTTGCGGCATCCGAATATCCTGAGGCTGTACGGGTACTTTTACGACCAGGTGCGCGTCGCGATCGCTCGTCTCGTTGGTCCTCGACGCGTCGTCGTCGACGCCCTCGCGGCGTCCAATCGATGCGCCCCCGCGCGACGTGATGAATCTTTTCTTCGTTCGCGGCGCCCGCCCGCGGCGACGTCGCGTCCCCTCTCGCTCTCGCGCGCCGAGACTCACCCGTCGCCCCTCGCCCTCCTGAACCCACAGAACCGCGTGTACCTGATCCTCGAGTACGCCGCGCGAGGTGAGCTGTACAAAGAACTCCAAAAAACGAAGCGATTCAGCGAGAAGAAGAGCGCGACGTACATAGCATCGCTCGCGCGCGCGTTGATGTACTGCCATCACAAGCACGTCATCCACCGCGACATCAAGCCAGAGAACCTCCTCATCGGGATCAAAGGCGAGCTCAAGATCGCGGACTTTGGCTGGAGCGTGCACGCGCCGAACTCGCGACGACAGACGCTGTGCGGGACGCTGGATTACCTCCCCCCGGAGATGGTCGAGGGAAGAGACCACGACAGCGCCGTGGACGTGTGGTCCCTCGGCGTTCTCGCGTACGAGTTTCTCTGCGGCGTCCCTCCGTTCGAAGCCGAGGGGCACTCGGAGACGTACAAACGGATCCTCCGCGTGGACCTTCACTTCCCATCGCACGTCAGCGCGAACGCGCGGGACATGATTAGCGCGCTCCTGACGAAGGACCCGAAGACGCGCTTGCAGCTGAGCAAGCTGTTGGAGCACCCGTGGATCACGGAAAACGCGTCGCCGAACGGCATCCCGGCGGCGGAGTGATCGATGATCACGTCGGGAGTTCGTCTCGCGAACGCAGAGAGGGTTGGGGGGGTTGTCGTTTCAGGCGCGCGCGCCTTTGATTGTAACGTACGATATTCTTTACGCGCGGTCGTCACGTCATTCCGTTCGAACGCTCTCAGAGCGCTAAGCCCTCCCCGGTCACGCGTGGAGAGGAAACGCGTCTTCGTACCCGAGCGCGTATCTCAACGCGCTCATCGTCTTGTTTAGGAACCCGTCCTCCCTGACCACGGCCTGGTACGGCGTTCGGTCCTCGCGCCGCGTGAAGTGCTCGTTCACCTTGAGCTCCTCCTCCGTCCACCGTCGCATGTCGAACGTCCCCGCGAGCTTCACGAGCTCGGGGATGTCGCGCTCGTCGAACCGCAAGAATCGAAACACTTTCCCCGCCGCGGCGTCGAAGTCGTCGAAGAACTCCTCGAGCTTGACGTTCATCGCGTTCGGGTCGCGCTCCACGTCACGGTACGCCAGCGCGAGCATGCGGAGCTCGTCGTCCGCCATGGAGAGCTCCGCCATCATCGCCTCCGCGGGGTTCGCGGTCGTGAGATGGTCCGCGTACGTCTTGCCTCTCAGTTCCTTCACGGGCTCGAACAGCCACTGCTCGTCCGCGGGGCGTCGTCGGTGATACAAGAAACCGCTGACGAGGACCTCGACGGGGTCTCTGACGACGTGTACCATGCGGTACGGCGTCGCCTGAAGCGGCGGCGGCGACGACGCGTTCGACGCGGGAGGGGGGGAGGTGAAGACGGAAGGGAACGACGCGCACTCGCGCGCGTCGTCGCCGTCGTCGCCGTCGCCGTCGCCGCTGTCGCCCGCCGCCGCGGCCGCGCCGCGAGGGAACAAAAACCGCGGCAACGCCTTCCCGAGGTGATAATCCAGCACGATCCCTTTCCCTCGCACGTCCGCTATCTCCCGCGCGTCGTACTTCCTCGGGTGATCCTCCACGTCCCGCACGTCCGCGAACCCGCCGTACTCGGGGTACTTTTCGCCGACGGCGTGGAAGACGTCGCGCATCAACGCGGTCCCCGTCTTGTGATGCGTCGCGATCAGGCGCTTGAGCTTCCGCGGCGGCGCGCGCGGGGGGGGAAGAGGAGGAGGCGGCGGCGGCGGATACGCGTCGTCGAGGCGGCGGCGGCCGAGCCGCGCGACGACGTCCGTCGCGGCGGCGGCGGCGCGGAGCGACGCGGCGCCGCCGGCTGCGGCGCCGGCGCCGCCCGCCGCGTCCGCGTCGCGCGCTCTCCACGCTCTGTCCGCGGCTTCGCTCTCCCACTGGATCTTGGCGAAGTCGCGGCGGTCGCGCGCCGCGGACCGCGCGATGTCGCGGACGTTCACGCTCGCGTCCTTGTCCGCCATCGCGTCGCGGTAGGAATACATCGGAAGACCGAGCGCCCCGCCGCGCGCGTCCTCGCCGCACTTTTCCCTCGTCGCGCGCCTGAAACGCGCGGCGTCGCTTCCCTCGGACGCGCCGCCGCCGTCGTCGCCTCTGAGCGCCCCCCACAGCCCCGCCTTCGTGAGCGCGAGCCGCGCGGACGCGTCGTCCTTGAGCTTGCCGTACCACCCGTACGGCTCGGACGTCGCCGACGCCGCGGCGGCGCCGTCCGTCAGCGCGGCCGTCGCGGCGACGTCGCACAGGAACACCCCCGTCCACGCGAGCGCGACCGCGAGAAGGGCGCAGCACGCGAACGTCCACGGGCACGACGCGAGCCACGCGCGCGCGCGCGCGAGCGCCGCGCCGCACGCGCGCGTCGCGCCGCCGTCGTCGCGGTCGTCGCCCCTCAGGAGCGCGAACTTCTCCGTCTCGGAGACGGTCCGCCGCAGCGCGTGCGCGTGCTTCTCGCGCGCGCCTCGGAGCATCGCGGCCGTCGGCGGCGGCTGGGGCGGGTGGGGGCGGGGGCGAGTGGGTGGCCTTCCGCGGGCGCGCGTCGTCGCCGCCGCGGATCGAACGCTCCTGTCGCCACTTCCGAGGGTGGGCGCCGGCAGGCGGAAGGGCGCGGGCGTTCGCTGAGAGTTTTATTCGTCGGAGGGGACCGACGCAAGCTGTGCGCGCAACGACGCGGACGCGTTTTCAGTGCACCCCGCGCGGGGCCGCGCGTTCGTTCGAGGAGGAGGACGATGACGCTGCGCGATCGCGTCGGCCTCGGGATCGGCGTCGGCGCGCCGTCCTGCCCCCCCGGCGACGCGCTCACGTCGCCGCGGCGCGTCTCTCTCTTCGGCACGACGTCGCGCGTTCTCGCGAAAGACCCCTTCGAAGCGCCGCGAAGGCTCGCGCCGTCGCCGCGGAAGCGACCCGCGCGCGACGACGCGCGCGCGACGACCGACGCCGAGGCCGCCGCCGCCGCCGACGACGCGTCGGTCGCGCCGCGGAAGCTCCCCCGACGCGCGCGCGTCCTCGACCCCGAAGACGCGCGCGCGTCCTCGCTCTCCCTTCTCTCCCCCGGCGAGAACGCCGCCGCAGCCGCCGCCGCCGCCGCCGAGAGGAAGGACGAGTGTCTAGAAGACGACGACGAAGAAGAAGACGCCGACGCAGACGACGCGAAGTCGCCGCCGCCGCTGTCGTGCGTCACGATGCCGCCGGCGCCGTCCACGGCGGAGTCGTCCACCGCGGACGCGTCCGGCGGCGGCGGCGGCGGCGGCGGCGGCGGCGGCGCGAGACTGGCGGACGCGTTCTCCGCGATACAGCTCCTCACCCCGGTGTCCGGCGCGGGCGAGGGCGGGAGGTCGCGGGCGCTGTCCTCGCGGCTCGACGCGGCGTGGGATCTCTAGGGTCGGGGGGGGGAGGGGCGACGACGACGACGAACGAGAGAACGAGCGACTAGCTTGAGTGCGTGGACTATGCTGTGTGAACTTTCACCACCTGTCTGTTTGTGACAGGAAGCGCCCAGCCTACCTGCCCAGCCTACCAGCCTGAAGTGCGCCAGGCCCGATCACTCGCCGCTCGAAGCGCGCTTCAGGGCGAGAGCGCACATCGGCACGCCGACCGGAGACGCGGCACAGGCGACGACGCGACGCGCGGAGTGCCGCAGCGCGCGTTTCCCGCGCTCGACAGACCCTCCCGTCGCGCGTTCACCCCGCGCGAGGATCCGGGCGACGGTCGCGCGCGCGTCCCGACGCCGATCGCCGCCGAGGGTTTCTCGCGCGATCTTCTCGGTCTGAGAGTTCGATTCTCTCTCTCGCGCCGGGGGCGTCGCTTCGAGGTCGATCCGTGGGGTTTGACGCCTCGTGACCGAGAAACGCGGGGCGAGGAATTCAAACCCCGCGCGCGGGCGTCATGGTGTTGACCGTCGTCCGCGCGTCGCTGAACCACGACACGCCAATCTCCGGGTGCGTCCCCCGCCCGCGCGCGTCCCGCGTCCGTCGGCCGCGCTACTTCAAAAAAAGACCACGACGATCCGCCCCCTTCGTTCCCGCGCGCGGTTCGCTGACCCCCTCTCCTCCCCCCGTCGTTCTGTCCACAGCGTGGAGCTGACGCCTTACGTCGTGACGCGCAAGTCGGACGGCTCCTCCACGACCGCGGACATCCCCGAGAGCGAACCCTCCGACGGATGCCATCTCCAGTACCGGTGGTACCGCTCCGGATCGCACAAAAAGGCGAGCGTCTGCAGCGTCCACCCGGGCGAGCCCGCGGTGCTCCAGAACGTGCACAGCAAGTCGTACCACTGCGGCGAGGAGTGCTTCGCGCAGTCGTGGCGGGAGTGGATGCGGGACAAGCTCGCGAGGCAGGCTGCGGGGTTAGGGGAGACCGCGCCCGAGCGCACGCCGCTGTGGCGTCCGCCGTCGATGAAGGAGAACAACGCGGGGGGGAGCTCGTCGAACCTCCTCTCCGCCGCGGGCGGGTCCATGGACTTCAACGCGCACCACAAGCAGGAGCGAGCGAACGCCTACAACGGCGATCGCAACAAAGGGCCGGGGAAGGACGAGCCGGAGACGTGGCAAGAGGTGGGCCGAAGCAAAACGTACGCGGCGACGCTGGAGGACGTCGGGCACCTCTTGAGATTCGAAGTCGTCGGCGCGGAGAACACGACGGGGGAGCCCAAGGGCGGCACGGAGGGGTTCACGACCGCGCGCGTCATCCCGGCGCCGATGCCGCCGAGGAGGAACCTCGTCCCGGTCGCGCACCACGACAACCCGGACGGCGGGAAGTTCACGGTGTTGACGTACAACGTCCTCGCGGATCTGTACGCGACGAGCGAGCTGTATCACTACACCCCGTCGTGGGCGCTGTCGTGGAACTACCGCCGGCAGAACATCCTCAAGGAGATCGTCATGCACGACGCGGATATTCTGTGTTTACAGGAAGTCCAGTCCGATCACTTCGAGGATTTCTTCCAAGGCGAGCTCGGGAAGCACGGGTACACTTCCGTGTACAAGAAGAAAACCACGCAGGTGTTTTCGCAAGGGACGTACGTCATCGACGGGTGCGCGATCTTCTTCAAGAAGGATCGGTTTCAGCTGATTAAAAAGTACGAGGTCGAGTTCAACAAAGCCGCGCTGTCGCTGGTCGAGAGCTTAGGAGGGTCGTCGCAGAAGAAGGACGCGCTGAACCGGTTGATGAAGGACAACGTCGCGCTCATCGTCGTCTTGGAGGCGCTCGAGGCGAACGGGCAGCAGGCGCCCGCGGGGAAACGGCAGCTCCTGTGCGTCGCGAACACGCACATCCACGCCAACACGGAGCTGAACGACGTGAAGCTGTGGCAGGTGCACACGCTGCTGAAGGGGTTGGAGAAGATCGCCGCGAGCGCGGAGATACCCATGGTGGTCTGCGGCGATTTCAACTCCACGCCGGGGTCCGCCGCGCACAACTTACTCACGGGCGGGCGGGTCGACGCCGCGCACCCGGAGCTCGCGACGGATCCGTTTGGGATTCTGCGACCGCCGTCGAAGCTTCAGCACCCCTTACCGCTCGTGAGCGCGTACACCGCGCTGACAAAGCAGCCGTGCCTGGAGAGCGAGGCGGCGGAGCGGCAGCGATCGCGCGTGGACGGCGCGGGGACGGGGGAGCCGATTTTCACGAACTGCACGCGCGAGTTTTTCGGGGCGCTGGATTACATCTTCTACACCGACGACACGCTCGCGCCGCTCGGGCTGTTGGAGCTTCCCGCGGAGAGCGACGTCCGGTCGAAGTACGGCGGGCTGCCGAACACGCAGTCGTCGAGCGATCATATCCCGCTCATGGCCGAGTTCCAGTGGGGGGCGCGGCAGTGGTGAGTCGCGTCGACGACGCGAGACGATTGCGCGTACGCGGCGGCGCGGTCGACGGTTCGCGTCGTCGTCGTCGTCGGCGCGCGCTGATCGGCCGGAGCGCGCGCGCGTCCGGCCGCCCGCTTCGCTAGAACGTGCGACGCGTGTGTATGTTCAACGAAGCTCATTTTTCGAATCGCGCGACTCCGCGCCCTCTCGCTCGCGTCACGACTCCGCGCCCAGCGCCTCCAGCGCCTTGCCGTTCCCCAGATACTTCCTGTAGAGCGCGCGCATCTCTTCGTCGTCCGAGGACTCGTCGTCGGACAGCGGCACGTACGTGATCGTCGCCAAGCCGTCGCTCTTGAGCGCGTGCGTCTTGAGATCGTCGTCGTATTCCTTCTCCACGACCTTCACCCGCGGCGCTTTCTCGTCCCAGGTCACGGCCTTCTTCCCGATCACCTTCCCTTTTATCTTCGGGACGGAGCGCGCGCTCGACGCGTCGCTCGCGCCGTCGTCCTCGTCGGCGTCGTCGGCGTCGTCGGCGTAGCACACGCCGACGTCCATCTTTTGCGTTTTCCAGCGTCCGGGCGGCGCCCAGTCGCGGTCGCCGATCATCGACGTCGTCCCGGTGACGGTCGTTCCCGCGTCGTCGTCGTCGTCGTCGTCGTCGTAGTCCGCCGCGTCGTCGTCGTCGCTGTCTGCGGGCGGCGCGTCCGGGTCCACGTCGCGGCGATTCAAGTTCCCTCGGAGGCTGTACGATTGGATCGAATCTCGGGACGCGCGCGCGTCCGCGTCCTCTTCGTCCTCCCCGCCCTCGCCCTTTTCGTCGTTCTCGAACGCCGGCGAGCGCTCCTCCGGGCTCGCGTCGCCGTCCGCGAAGAGCGGAAACCGCGCGAACGCGGGCTTGGGGGACTCCGGCGCCGCGGCTCCGGCGTCGCGGTCGCGGCCGGGTCCCTCCCGCGCACCCGCGGCCTCCGCAGCGGCGAGCGCGGCGAGCGACGACACGCTCGACGCGTCGCTGTTGACGCTCCACCGCGCGATGTCCTTCCGCGACGCGCGCTGCGCTCCGACCTCTTGGCTCGACCGCGCGGAGTTCGGCGCCGGCGCGTCGGAAGAGGTCGCGTCGACGCCCGGGTCGACGCCGACGCGGACGAACGCGGACGTGCTGCTCGGGATGAGCACGCCGCCCGCGGGGAGCGCGGGGCCCTCGCCGCCGCCGCCACCCTCGCCCTCGCCGGCGCCGGCGCCGGACGGTATGTTGCCGGACACTTTGTCGGACGAAGAAGGTTCGTTCTCCGACGCCGCGGGCGCCTTCGCCTTCTCCGTCGGCGGCAGCGGCGGCGGCGCGTCGCGCGTCTCCGACTTGTCCCCGCCGCTCGCGCCGCCGACGCGCGACCGTCGCAAAATCCCCGCGCCGCGCCGCCGCGGGCTCGCGCGCGATGCCGCGACCGCGTCGCCGCTCTCCGAGACCACCCACGGATCGGTCGCGCACCCTCGGCTCTTCCTGCCTTTCCCTTCGTACGTCCACGCGCTCGCGTCGTCGGCGTCGTTCGTCCCCGCCGCGTGGTCCTCCCCTCCCTTCGTCCCGGGCTCTAACGGCGCCGGCTTCGCCCACATCGTGTTCGTGCACGCGTCCGCGACGCGGCGCCCGCCGACGTCGACGTCGACGTCGACGTCGACGTCGACGCGAGTCGGCGGCGGGGCGCCTCCAAACGGGTACCGAGACGCGGAGTCGTCGCCGATTCGAACGCCTGCGTCGCCGCCGCGCATCGACGACGACGACGATCGCGTCGACCCGTTCCTCGACGCGCGGACGTCCACGCGTTTGAACATCGACTTCGGGCGGTTCTCGATCCCTGACGCGCCACCGCCGAGCTTGTCGCCGCCGAGCTTGTCGCCGCCGTCCGACTTCATGTGCGACATCTGCGAACGCAGCGCGACCAGCTGCGCGTTCAACTCCACGAGCTGCGTCTGTTGCATCGCGAGGACGTCCGCGGTCCTCGCGTCCATCTCCAGCGGGGCGCCGTCCTCGCCGACGATCGCGCCGTCTTGATCGCGCGGCGCTGACGACGACGCCGCCGCCGCGAGCGTCGCCGTCGCGTGGACGCGCCGCCGCCCCGCCGCGGCGGCGCCGCCGCCGTCGCGGGTCGACTTCAAATCGTCGCGCTCGTCCAGGGTGCTCGCTCGCGAATCGCTCACGACGTGCGCGTACCGCGGCACGCGCTCGTCGCGGCTTTTTCGCACCGCGGCGTCGAGGACGTCAAAGTACGCGCTCGAGGACGCGAACGGCGCGGGATCCGAGGACGCGACGTCCACGGACCCGCGGACGCGACCGCGATCGTTGAAGTCCACCGCGGGTAAATCTCTCAGCGCCTTCGCGTCCAACGATTTCGACGCGTTCCCGCCGCCGCCGCGGTAAGACACCGGCCCGACCTTGCTCGATCGCGGGCTCGGGTACGGGAACGGCGGCGGGTGCTCGCGCGGGGACGGCGGGAGCGCGTGAGGCTCCATGTCGCCGCGACGAGCGTGCGGATTCGGCCGAGCTGTTGTTTCAAGTTTTTCGCGGTGCGAGCAACGAGAAAAGGCGCGAAAAAAACCGCGTCGGCGTGCGACGTCGTACGCCGACAGGCGCCTTACGAGCAAACAGTTAGAATGCGGAAACGCTCGTAGTACGCGGGGGACGCGGTCGGCCGACCGAACGAGACGCCGTCGTTGCAAGGCGGCGTCGACGTGGAAATCGGGACGGCGTTGACGGCGCGCAAACGTCGACACGCGCGAGACGCGCGCGCACCTCGCGCACGGCGGATCGCGCGCGGTCGACTTTCTTCAGGTCGCGCACGCTCGAGTTCGACCGCGCGCGCGCGCTTCGCGATCCGCGCGCGCGCGTCGTGCGCGTCGAGGACCTTTCGCGCGGGTCTTCCGAGAAAAAGGGGCGCGTGGGGGCGAATCCCCCGCGGATTTCCACTTCCGCCTCAGATCCTCGAGATCTGCGCGCGCGCGCCATGACGCCCGACAGCGCGAACGCGAAGACGAGCCCGTGGGCGGACGTCCTCGCGACCGGCGTGAACGGATGGAGCTCCTTCAGCGACACCGGCAGCGGCGAGTCCCCGAGGGTCGTGGAGGACGGACCCGCGCACACGTCCGCGAGGGACGGGGCGGAAAGATCAACGGGACCGGACGGCGCCGGCGGTCGCGGCGCGGGGAAGCCGTCCGCGTCGGACGCGAACGCGATCAGGCGCGACGCGAGCAAGAGCTTCGGCGACGGCGTCGCGAGCGGCGCGCCGAGCGGCACCGGCGGCGGGAACGCCGACGCGAACGCGGGGAACGCCGACGCGAACGCGGGCGAGGGGGGGAAATCTAGCAAAGACAAAAAAGACAAATCCGGCGCGCTCGACGTCTCGTGGAAGCAGTACCGCCGAGACGTGGAGTGGCAGTGCAAGTGGCTCGAGCTGCGCATGAAGGAAGTCAACGGCCACGTGACGCGCTACGAGCGCATGCTCCGCGCGATCGAGGCGGCGAAGAAGCGCGACGCGGAAGCCTCGCGACGCGCCGGGTCCTCGGGCGGCGCCCCCGTCGACCTCGCCGCGGCGGCGAAGAAAGCGGAGGCTGCCGCGAAAGAAGCCGAGGGCGTCGCCGCGGAGGTGGACGCCGAGAGCGGCGGGCTCGGGACGCCGAGGCGCGCGAACGGCGGAGGCGTGCGGATGAAGCGTCGACGGGACCACACCGGGCACACGCCGCCGCCGGCGCCAGTTTTGATCACGCACCCTCTGTTCGCCCCCGACGCCGCGGCGTTGATCGACGGATCCGGGCTGATGGCGCCGTCGAACGGGAAGGTGAACGGGAAGGCGCTCACCGCGGGGGATCGGAAGCGACGGAAGAAGGCTGCCGCGGCGGTGGCGGCGGCAGCGGCGGCGGCGGCGGCGGCCGCGCGCGCGAAGAACAGCGGCAGCGACTCCGACCTCTCCACCGCGGCGCTGTACGAGCAGATCGAGGTGCTGCAGCAGCGCGTGACCGCGCTGCACGCGCGCCTCGGGCAGCCCGCGCCGAGCATGGGTCCGACGGGGAACGTCCACGCGATCAAGAGGAACGCCGCCGCCGGGCGCGGCGGCGGGTACGGGGCCAACGAGAAGAAGTCGCGCAAAACGGACTACGACATCAACGACGTCGTCGGCGCGGACGCGACGGGGGCGAAGTTCGTCGAGCGCGCGCACTGCGTGGAGATCTCCGTCCCGAACGTCAGGGAGGCGCCGACGTATTCGATGGCGCCCATCGTGGAGGAACGCGGCTTGGCGGCGGCGGAGGCGGCGGCGGCGGCGGCGATGGTGGCCAACGAGGGCGGCGTCTCGGCGGAGAAGGGCGCCGGCGGCGGGAAGGACGACGGTGACGACACGTCGTCGGAGGATACCTCCGACGATGCGTTCATGCTGAGGCACCAGAAGTTTGAGATCGCGGAGAGGAAGGCGCGGACGCTGCCGGATAAAAAATCCCGCGGCGGGGAGAAGAACTCGGGTCACGGAAACGGCTCCGCGAACCCCAAGTCCGGGGATAAGTCGCCGACGACCGGCACGGGCGACGGCGGCGGGTCGTCGCCGCGGTCGCGCGCGGCGATCGCGGTCGCGATGGAGGCGGACGTCGCGGAGGACGACGGCGAGCCGGAGTTCAACAGCGCGGCGCTCGTGGGTTGACGGGCGAAAGAATGAATTGAAAGAATGAACAAACTACGATTTGAGGCGCCGAGCGGGTCCGGGCGCGACCTGCGTTAGGCACGGTGGATCGACGGCGCGCGGTCGCCGAGCGTTGAGCATAGATCGAACAGCGGCGACGCGAGGCGCGGACGACGCGCGCGACGCAGCGACGTCCCCCGCCGCCGGCTGCTCTTGTCCACGAAGAGAACATCCTGTAAACAATCCGACACGTGTCGCCACCGACGCTGATGTCGAACGTCGCGACGACAGGAATAAACGTCGGTCCGTTGAGAGGCGACGCGTCGCACTCGCGCGCGTCGTCGGACGCGCGCTCCGGACGCGATGTCCGAGATCGTCGCGGCGTCCCCGGACGTCCCCGCGACGCCCTCGACCCCGTCCGCGGCGCCGCCGACGCCGGAGGTTCCCACCGCGCGCGCGCGCGTCGCGTCGTCGGACGCGACGACGAACGATAGCGCGAGCTCCGCGCGCGCCGAGCCCGTCGCCCCGTCGCCCGGCGTCCGCGTGAGCGTGGACGTCGACCAGGGCGCGTACGTCGCGGGCGATACCGTCAGCGGCGTCGTCGAGGTCGAGTGCGACGGCCCGGTCAAGGCGAAGGTGCGCGCGAACGCGCAGAGCCGCGCTCGTCAGATCTCGCGTCGGTCGTCGTCGTCGTCCGTCGCTTCGCTTCGCTCGCGCGAACAGACGGCACCCCGCGCCTCCCGTCGAGTCGACGCCGACGCCGCCCTCCCTCCCGTTCGTCCCATCGCAGCGCGTGGAGGTGACGATTCAAGGGCGCGAGCGCGTGACGCTCCAGCGCACGCTGACGATCCCCTCGAGCGAGCTCGCGCCGTTCCATCACGTCCAGGGGACGTCGCACAGGGACCATCACGCCTTCTTGAAGGCGAACCCGAAGCCGGAGATTAGGAACCTCGTCGCCGAGCGCGAGTGGCGCGCGCGCCACGGGCACGAGTCCTCGAGCAAGAACGTCTCCATCGTGGACGATATCACGCAGGTGGAGACCGTGTTCAGCGAGCGCCGGGTCGTGATCGACGTCCCGGACGAGCGCGGGGACGGCGCGGGGGGATCGATGCGGGTCGGGACGACGACGAAGACGTTCAGCGCCGTCGTGCCGCGGACGGCACCGAGCGCGTTTTACGTCGCGGGCGGGAACTGGAGCCTCGGGCGGGGCTACCTCGCGGAGATCGTGTACACGGTCGCCGCCGCGGTCGTCGCCGCCGCGGACGAGGAGCCGAGCGGCGCGAACGGCGGCGGCGGCGACGGATCGATCGGCGGCGGCCCGGCGGCGCCGTCCGTGTCGTTGACCCCCGGGGAGAAGATCCTCGCCGCGAATAAGAAGCACTTCCTCGTGACGCAGCAGGGCAGCAACGGCGGTGGCGGCGTCACTAGCGGCGTCACTAGCGGCGTCGGCGCGTCCGCGATGATGCGCGCGTCGACGATGCCGGCGGCGGGAGGCGGCGCCGCGGCGACGGCGACGAGGAAATTCATCACGGGCGGCGCGTTGAAGGCGACGATATCCACGGATAAGCGCGCGTACGTCCCCGGCGCCGACGTCGCGGTCGTGAAAATCGAGGCGAACTGCACGGTGGGGCAGCCGTGCCACGGGATGACGACGTGCGCGGTCGTCCCGATCGGCCTCAGAGCGCACGGCGAGCGGTGGAACAAGACCTTCGAGATGTCGACGACGAAGCACCCCGGGTTCGCTCCGGGATACTTCGGCGAGCGAACGATCGCGTTCCCGATCCCGCCGGGGTGGCCCGCGAGCACGCACGGCGCGCTGATCCGCTGCGGGTACGACGTGCGGACGACGTTCACGCTCGCGGGGGTGAACGCGAACCTCGTCGTGGACGTTCCGATGACGATCGAGCCGAGCGCGTCCATGTACTCCGACGCGCGACCGGCGGGGGCGCCGTTCGACGTCGTCGCCGCGCAGCACGCCGGCGGCGCCGCGGGCGCGTTCGTCCTCAAAGCCGCGAACGTCGCCGCGACGCTGCCGCCCGGGGTCGTGTTCCGACCGCCGTGGGCGGACGATAAGACGTCGAGGGCGTGCAAGTCGTGTTACGCCCCGTTCACGCTCGTGAACCGCCGGCATCACTGCAGGGCGTGCGGGGACATCTTCTGTAAGAAGTGCGCGGGATGGAAGGTAGACTTGCCGCGGTTAGGGTACGCCACGCCGCAGCGCGTGTGTCAGGGGTGCATGGAGAGCGCGCGACGGACGGGGGGCGCGTTCACGCCGATCGAGGAGCCGTCGGCGTCGCGCGCCGGCTGGTTCGCGGGGGTCAAGGAGCCGGAGCCCACGCCGCCGCCGCCGACGTCGCCGCCCGTGGAGACGGTGAGCTTGGAGCAGCTCACGGGCGGGCACGCGGCGGCGAACGCGACGAGCGACGCGATGACGCCGATGACGCTGGAGCCGACGTCGTGATGAGAGCGAACGAGCGAGCGAGCGAGCGAACGAAAGAAGACGAGACGAGTTTTGTCACACCACGCGCGAATCGTCGTCGCGAAACCAAACGCGACCGCGCGGCGGTCTCCGCTATCTAGACTACTACAGTACCGACCCGCCGCCGTCTGTCGCTCACATCCTCATCGCGTACGTCCACGCGACCAGCAGCAGCAGCGCGCCGAACATCGCGGCGACGGCGTGCTGGTGCCACCCCGAGAACCCGCAGGCGAGCATCAGCTCACGAACCGCCGACGGCAGCGGGAACGGCTCCCACCCGTCCGCGCCGCCGCTCGCGGACAGGGCGTTGATCTTCCTGAACGCCGCCGCGACGGTCGCGTCGCTCTGGACGTTGATCACGACCTCGTCGGGGTCCGCCTCGGTGATCTCCGTCGTCGTCGTCGTCGTCGTCGTCGCGCCGCCGCCGCCGCCGCCGCCGCGTCGAAGGCTATTCCCGTCTCGCATCCCCCCCGTCACGACCGCGTTGTTCCCCCCCCCGCTCCCGTCGTCCGCGTCGCCTCGTGCCGGATTCAGCGCGGCGAAGATGGTGTCCAGCGTCCTCCCCGCCTGCCCCCTCGGCGTGTCGTCCACCGCGACCGGGGCGCCGCTCGAGCGGTGCCGCGGGGGTCGACCGGGATCGCGACGCTGCCCCGGCGCGCTCGCGCTCGATCGCAGCGCCGCGTGCGCTTCCGACGCGACCCCCGGTCGGAGCGCGTCCCTGACCTCGGTCCCCAGGTCCTTCGCGATGTCTTTGAACGCGTTCCAGTCCCCTTTCGTCGTCTCGCCGATCTTCGACACCGCCTCCTTAACGTCGCTCGCGCTGAGGTCCTTCACGTCCGACGCGAATTTCCGGATGGACCCGAGCGCGTCCTCCCACGCGCTCGTGATCCCGCTCGCGACGGCGTCGTCGTCGCCGACGCGGGCGTCCCTCGCGGGGGCGAGTTCGGTCATGACGACGCGCGCGACGCGCCGGGACGCGCCGGGACGCGACGCGCGCGTGCCGCCGCCGCTGTCGTTCTGAGAAGCCGCGGGCGACGACGCGACAGATGTATCGGCATCGAACTCTTTTAGTCCCGCGAGATCCGTAGTCGCGCTCACGTCACTTCTTCGCGCGCGCGGGCACGCGTTCGCGACGCGCGAAGACGCGATGATCCTCGCGACGACGTCCGCGGCGGCGACGACGCGCGTCGCCGCGAAGCTCGGAGGCGCGCGCGCGCGACGGCGCTCGTCGCGGTCGTCGGAGGTGGTGGCGAGGCGGAGGGACGCCGGGGCTTTCGGTCGTCGCCGACGGAGCGATCGCGCGACGCGTCGCCGCGCGAGCGAGGGCGAGAACGAGACCACCGAGCCCTCGCCGTCGAGCGCGTCGGACGAGGAAGCGAAAGCGGAGGAGCTGCGTGAGACGCTGAAGGCGACGGAGAAGGAGGTGAGCAGCCCGAGCGGCGGACCCGCGCGGTTCGGGGACGTGGACTTAAAGGGCGGCAAGTACGGCTTCGGGGAACAGATCGACGACGCGTTAGACGCGACGACGAACCCGGACGCGTTCTTGATCGGCGGGTTCGCGCTCGTCATCGGCGCCGCGATCTTGTTCGCCTTAGGTCCTCGTCCGCCGTCGGACTACTACGGGTATTAGACGCGGTGGGCTCTCCTTCCTTCGTTCGCGATGATGAGAATCGTGAATCTATCATCTTATTATTCTCGAGCGTCGAGCTCGTCTGGTCGTTCGTTCGTTCGCGCCGCGCTGCTCTGCTCCGCTCCGTCGTCGTGGACGCGTCGTGCTACTTTCCTCCCCCCATCCATCCATCCCCCATCGATCGTCGATCACTTCCCGTCGCGCTTCCGCTTCGGCGCGAACGGGCTCGCGCGCATCCCCATCGCCCTCGCGCGTCGTCGCAGCTCCGTCGCGGGCGAATGCGCCGGCGGCGACGCGTCCTCCGAGAGCGCCGCCGGCGCCGGGCCGTGGCTCAGACGCAGCGACGTCCTCGCGCGCGTCCTCGGCGTCGGCAGCGTCGGCAGCCCGGTGAGCGCGAGCGCCGCGACGGGCGTCCCGCGGAGCGCCGCGAGCTCGAGCTCGAGCGCGCGCTTCTCCTCGACGACGCGCGCGAACCGGTCCGCCGAGAAAAAGGGCCGTTCTATACAAGCGAACGTCGGGGTGGAGTTGAAAGGCGTCAGTCGGAGTTGAAAGGCGCCGAGGGCGGGGATTGAAAGCGAGGGGTGGGAGGAGAGATGCGCCGGCGAAAGTCCTTAAGGATCGGCGTCCACCTCGCGAACGGGGTCGTATGGGGACTAGTGTATAGAACGCACCAAACTCCGTCTCCGCCGCCGCCGCCGCCGCCGCGCCCGCGGCGTGCACGTGGATGTCCAGCTTCACCCCTCCGGCCGCGCCGCCGCCGCCGCCGCCGCCCGCCGCCGCGCGCACCGCGGCGATCGCCTCCGCTACGTTCCCCGCCGCCTGCGACGCCGCCGCTCTCGCCTCGTCGAGCTCTCGCCGCAGCGCCTTCGCCTCCGCCTCCGCCGCCGTCGCGCGGCGCGTCGCGTCCTCCGTCGCGGCGGTTTCTCGCAACAGCGCGGCTTCGAGCTCGCGCGTCTTCGCGTCGTCGACGACGACGCTCGCGGCGGACGCGGACGCGGACGTCGCGCGCGCGACCGCCGCCGCGGCTTTCGCCTCCGCCGCGGCGACGGCGGCTTTCGCCTCCTGCTGCGTCTTCGCGAGCTCCTCTTCCGCCACCGCCTCCGCGGCTTCCGCGGCTTCGACGCGCCGCGTCGCCGACGCGAGTTTGGATTCCATCTTTTTCGTCGCGCGCGAGAGCGCCTCCTTCAATTCGTCCCTCGCCGTCCTCTCGAGCGCCGCGACCTTCTCCTCCAGCGCGCGCGCCGCGCACTGCGCCTCCGCCGCGCTCGCGCGAGCGTCCGCGACCTCTCGCTCGCGAAGCGCGAGCGCGGCTTTCAGCGCGCGCGCGCCGTCGGCGGCGTCCGCTGAAAACGCGTCGGCGTCGGCGTCGGCGCGAATTCGCGCCTTCGCCTCGCCCTCCCTCGCCGCGGCCAGCGCCTTCTCGTGCGCGACGCGGTCCCTCGCGCGCGCCGTCTCGACCGCGGCGAGTTTCGCGAGCGCCTCGTATTCCGCCGCGTTCGCGCGCTGCGCCTCAGAGCGCTTTCTCTCGAGCGCCTCCCGCGCGTCCTCCGCGTCCGCCGAAATCTCCGCGAGCTTCGCCTCGAGCGTCGCCGCCCTCGACGCGCCGCTCTCCGCGAGCAGCATCGCCTCTTGAAGCTTCCCTCGCAGCGCGCCCGTCTCAACGCTCGCCGCGAGCGCCGCGCAGCGCTCGCTCGACGCC
This sequence comes from Micromonas pusilla CCMP1545, assembly GCF_000151265.4. NCBI lineage: Eukaryota > Viridiplantae > Chlorophyta > Mamiellophyceae > Mamiellales > Mamiellaceae > Micromonas > Micromonas pusilla. The sequence goes on from NW_003315885.1 coordinate 843,490, forward strand.
GCCGCCTCCGCGTCGGCGGTCTCGCGTTCCTTCTCGCCGAGCGCCTTTCGCGCGTCGCTCGCGGCGCGCGCGGCGGCGTCCACTTTTTCGCTCCACGCCGCCGCCGTCGCCGCCTCAAAGTCGGCGGCCCAGCCGCTCGCGGCGAGCGTCTCTTTCCTCGCCATCTCGAGCTCGCTGTCCTTCAGGTTCTCCACGAGCCGTCGCAGCGCGTCCGCCTCCGCGGCGTTCGCCCACGTGGACTCGAGCGTCGCGCGTTGCGTCTCCGAGATTCGCGTCGCGTCGGCGCCCCCCGGGGGATCGCGGGGACCGCGCAGGCGGACGCGCGCGAGCCACTCGGCGAACGACTCCTGCGCGCCGAACGCGACGTCGTCGTCGTCCATCTCCATCGGCGCCGGGGAGGAGGCCGCGACGGGGGTGAGGTCGAGCGACGACGCGGGCGCGATGGGCGCGTCCGCGGCGGGCGCGGGCGCGGGCGCCGTCCTAGTAGCCCTCGCGGGCGGCGGCGCGATCGGCCGCGCGGTCGACGCGACGACCGGCTTCGAGACGACCGCGGCGGACGTCGACGGCTTCTTGTTCACCGCCGCGGCGAGCTGCGAGAACCGAGACTTCTGGTCGCCCTTTCGTGCGCCGCCGCGGTCGTTGAACGCGGTCTTCGTGTTCACGGACAGCGGCGACAGCGGCAGGCGCGCGCCGGAGGATCGCGCGCTGTCGTGCACGCGCTGATGGGCGCCCGCGTGCTTCAGCGGCATCTTTTTCACCGCGAGCGACGGAAGGGCGTCCATCGCGCGACGCTTGGATATCGGCGTCGTCATGACGCGCGCGCGCGTTCGTTCTTTCACGCGCGGAGGATGACCGAGAAGGCGCGCGAGGCACGTGCGGAGTCGCGCGCGTGCCGGCGCGTTGTGTCCAGATGCGACGCGTCGTCCCCAGGTCGTTCCCCTCGTTTTGGTTTCGTGATTTCCGACGTTTCGCGAGCGTTTTGATTTTCGTCGTCGTTGTTGACTTCGGACTCTGGCTTTTCGAGTCGACGTCGTCTGCCCCCATCGCGCGCGGGCACGACACGACGCGAGCGGCGAGCGATTGAGACGACGACGACGCGGCGAAATATCACGTGCGCACGCCGAGAATATATTTTGATTCCCAGCGCGAGCGCGCGGCTACTAAGGTTATTCGCACTCGGAGCGTCCGCCCTCCGTCCGACTTTACGCGCGTCAGATCAGATCGTCCGTCGTTCGTCGTCGCGTCACGACAGGTTCTTGCTGCTGCACCGCGCGATCTCCTCGCGGAGCTTGTTGTGCATCACCTGCGACAGCTTATGATCCCCCCCGCACAGCTTCAGCAGCGCCGCGGGGTTCATTCGAACGATGTCCCGCCCCGCGAGGCTCTTGGGCACGATCACCTTGGCGGCGAGCTTCTCGTTCCCTGGCCTCGCGATCCACGCGCGGATGTGCGCGTTGTTCCACCGCACGGGCGCGACGACGCGCTCGACCCTCGTCTCCACGACGCTGCCGTCGTCGCGCATCGTCAAGTTCCTCGGTACGTCCTCCTTCATCTCGTCGTGCCACGAATCGCCCTCCTCCATCCCGCCGATCATCCCGACCGTCTTGAGCGTCGACACCGAGTGCTCCGTGTCCACCGACGCGGGGGACACCGTGCCGATGACCCCGAGCTGCGCGTCCGGGCGGACGAAGCACTCCATGAGCACTCTCGTGAGGTGCGAGCTTCGGTACGGCACGTGCACGTGCCCGGCGTCCGCGGCGTTCTTCGCTCCGCCCGCGCCGTTGAACCCGAATCGCTGATGCTGCAGCCGACGCATCCGCACGCACTCCTTCAACGCGTACAACGACGCGTTGATCTCCGCCGTCTCCTTCCTCTGATCCGCGCTGTGATGCATGTTGTCCTCCTTGCGCTCGGACCCCGCGCAATCGACGAGCGTGAGCCTCCCGGTGTGCGCGCTGCCGTCGCGCAGCGCGCACGTGAGCCGCAGCACCGCGTGCGAGCGAGATGACGCGGCGTTGCAATGCGTCGCGGACGTCGCGCGGCGCGACTTTCCGGCGGCGACGATGGCCGCGAGTTCGCTCGCGGTGCTCGCCTTGGGTTCGACCGCGCCGAGGAGCAGGACGTCGAGCTGACGGTACTCTTCGGGCTCGAGCGCGCGTCCGGCGCCGGCGCCGACGAGGCCGCCGCCGACTTCTTTGATGGAAATCTCCGCGCGGGCGGGGGAGAGCAAGTCGGTGACTTTTTTCCCCGCGATTTCAAAGTACGCGACGGTGACGTTCTTCACCGCGCCCGAGTTGAATAACGCACTCACGACGGCGGTTTCGATCGCCTCCATCGTGTGCGTCTTCCCGCTCCCTGTCTGCCCGTACATGAACAAAGCGCCGACCCCGCCGGCGAGCGCGCCGCGAACCATCGGCTCCGCGGCGACGGCGTACACCTCCTCGGAGCTCGCGGCTTCGCCAAACGCTCGAGACACGTCAAACGACGCGTGTTTCACAAACATCCGCTTCAAGTCCGCGTGCATCTGGCAGTTGTGCACGACAATCTCCGTCGCGTCCACGGTCGTCTTCGGCGCGGGCGGGTCCGGGACGGTGACGACGTCGAACTCGCCGCGTTCTTGCTCGTGCGCGAACAGCGGGCGCTTGCGCACGTACACCTTGACGCCGCCGGCTTTTTCTTCCCTCGGCTTGGACGCTTTGCCGCCTCTGGACGCGCGACGCAGGCGCCACCGTTGCACCGCGGCGGCGAACGGTTTCGCGTTCATCCGCCGCGATTCTCTCTTGTCGAACATCTGACGGAACGCCTTCTCCTCGCCGTTGTTCCCGCTGGAAGAGCTCTTCGGGACTCTCGGTTTGATGACCGCGTCGTTCCACGGGTTGTTCGACGACTTCTGCGGCGGCGCGACCGCGGCGGAGGGTTCCGCGGGGGGCGCCGTCGGCGGCGGCGCGACCGCGACGGGCTTCTTCGGCGCCTTGATCGCGACGACTTTCTTCGCGGCGATCTTTTCCGCGACGACTTTTTCGTCGGATAACGGCTTCGTCACGGACGTTTTCATCGGCTTCGGCGCGGGATCCTTCACGACGCGCTCCTGCAGTTTCAAAAACGCTTCGTACCCGATCGACGGCTCGTCCGGGTCGGCGCTCGAGGGCTTCTCCCACGACGCCGTCATCGGATCGTTCCTCTTCACCTTCTTCTGCGACTTTGCGTTCTCATCGCCCGCGCGCATCGGCTCCGCGCTCGAGGCTGAGGCTTCCGCGACGCTCGCCGCCGCCGCCGGCGGCGGCGCGGGCGCGGGCTCCGGCGGCGACGCCTTTTGCTTCTTGCTCTCCGCCTCGCCGCCGTCTCTCTCCGCGGGCGCCGGCTTCGGGCTCTCCTTCTTCTTCTTCTTCCCGCTCCCGCTCCCGCCCGCGCCGGCATCCTTCCCCGCGATGAACGCGACGTCCTCTCTCGACTTCCTCACTTCCTCCGCGCGCGCTGCGAACCCCGCGAGCATCTGCGCCACCTCCAGCGCGTCCTCCGGGTCCGTCCGTCGCTCCGCCGCGGACGCCGGTCGCTCCTCGTGGGGTGTTACATCGCCAGCGGCGACGTAACGGTTCGGGTCGTACGGTTCCGGCGCCGCCGCCGAAACCGGCGGCTTCCCGGGCGTCGCGGACGCGGTGGACACGACGTGCACGGGGAAGTCGTCCTCCTCCTCCTCCTCCTCCTCCTCCTCCTCGAGCTCGTCCGCTTCGATGACGACGTCGTCCTCGATGACCTCGTCGTCCGGGAACGCGTGTGGGGACGACGAGGTCGGTTGGCGCGGCAGCGTGAGCCGAGAAGAGAGCGTCGTCTGCTCGCGCTTCGTCGGCGCGCGCGGCTTCGCGGCGGCGGTTTTGGTTTTGGCTTTCGTCCCCGCGCCCCCCGGGGGCGCGTTCTTGTTGTACCCGGGCACCGCGCTCGGGGCGTACGGCGACTTCTTCTTCTCTTTCGCCGCCGCGGACGCGGACTGCTGCGCGAGGCGGGATTTCAAGCCGCCGCCGGCGACGCCTCGGCCCATCCCGCCGACCGCCGGCTTGTCGCGCTTCGCGTTTCCGCTCGCCGCGACGTTCTCCCTCGCGCCCGCCGCGGCGGTCTTCGCGACGACCGCCGGGTTCGGGTTCTTGCGCTTCGCCGCCGCCGCTGGCGCGCCGACCAGCGGCCTCGCCGCCGCCTTCGCGCTCGCTCGCGGCTTGGCGCTCGGCTTGGGCAACGGCGGTCCCCACACCGACGGGTCCGCGGCTTTCTCCGGCGAGTCGTCCCCGGTCGCCTTCGCGATGACCTCCTCCGGCGACGGCGGCGGCTGGCCTTTCCTCTCCGCCTCCTCTGTCGCTCGCTTCACGAGGATCTCCTCTTCCCACGGTAAAAGCCGCCCGGCTCGGGACGCCGGGGACGCGCGCTCGGACTCCGGCGACGGCGTCGACGGCTTTTCATTTTCGGCGTCTCTCGTCGTCGTCTCCGTCGTCGACGCGTCCGCCGCCGTCGGTCGCGCGCCCGAATCCGGCTCCGCGTCGCCCCACTGCCGCCGCCGTCGCTTCTCCGGCTCTGCCGCGGTGGTTTCGGTGGGCGCCGGCGCCGGCGCGGGGCCTTCGTTGACTTCCCACCACGCGGGATTATCTTCGCGCGACCTCGGCGGCGGGGGGAGCGGATCGGACTCTAATCCTCGAACCGGCGCGGGCGGGGGCGCGTTCGCGCGCTCCGCAGCCTTCCTCTGCGCCCTGAGCTCCGTCGCGCGCTCGAGCGCTTGCTTGCGCTTCTGCGCCCAGTCCGCGGCCGCGCTGGAGGCCTGCGGAGCGAAGGGGAGGGTGGTGGGGACGGTGAGATCGGACGGGCAGACGGCACGCGCGACGAGTCGCGTTCGTCCCCCCGAGGGACGCGCGAGGACGCGCCGCGCGACGCGACGGGACGTCGCGGCGGCGTCGCGACGCGCGACGGACGCGATGCGCGACGGAGACGACGCGCGCGATGCGATCCGAGTCGCGGCGCGTCGCCGGCGAGGGCGCTCGGCGACGCGCGGGGTCGCGTCCCGCGACGTCGCGGTCGTCGTGCCGCGGATGGCGACTCGGACTCGGGGGAAAGACTTCTTCGCTCGGACGGCGCGATGCGCGCGGCGGACGCGACCGAGGGACGGGCGTCGATCGCACCTTTCTCGCCTTCGCCGCGGTCATCCCTCTGGGTTCTTCCGCGGGAGGCGGCGGCATGACTTCCGCCGGCGCCATCGTGCGTTCGCGCGCGTCGGGTCAGCGCGCGGGCCGTTTGTGGCGTCACCATCGAGGCGAGACGCGAGCTACGAACGCAAACGGCTGCAAGCGCGCTCGTCGCGAGTTCTGTTTTGTCGGGGCGCGCGACGAGCGCGATCGGGGACGTTCGAACAGTCCGAGGCACGCGGGGACGGACGACGCGATGGACGCCGTCGCGCGCCGCGCCGCGCGGTTCCGCGGCATCCTCTGCGACGCCGCCGCGTCGTGCTCCGCCGCCTCCTCCGCGCGGACGCGAGAGAACCACGCGGCGACGCGCGCGGCGTCCCCCGACGCGTCGCGCGCGAGATACGGCGACGTCGCGTCGCCCGGGTGGAACGGCTCGCCGTCCGCGATGGACGTCGAACGCGCGGTGCGACGCGTGAACCGACGCATTCAGTCGCACGTCATGACGCTCCCGAAGCGCTCGCGATGTCTTGAGGAGGAGTGGAGGTGGGACGAGAACTGCGTCTCGTGGACGAGGACGACGAGCTTCCACGGGACGGTCGACGCGCGGATCGCGAAGTTCAGCGAACGATGGGATCGCGATCGCGCTTCGAACGAGGACGACGCGGGGCTTCGCGACGGGAATCGACGCGGGAAATACACGCTCATATTCCTTCACGGCTTCTGCGACACCGCGGAGAACTGGCGCGAGATGACGGAGATGCTCGTCCGCGGCGTCCCCGGCGGCGTCGAGGTGCTCCTCCCGTCGGCGCCGTCGCGGCTGTTTCAAATCGGCGACGCGCACAGAGACGTCGCGGCGTGGTTCGAACCGCGGATGAACAACACGCGCGTCGCGGAAGAGTTCGAAGGGCCCGGGCCCTCCAACACGCCGTGGCGCTGCGGCGGCATCGATCCCGCGATCGCGTGGACGAAGAGCCTCATCGCGGAGCAGGAGAAGAGAGGCGCGGCGCGCGGCAGCGTCGTGTTGATGGGATTCAGCCAGGGCGCCGGGCTCGCGATGGCGGCGGCGGCGAGCGAGACGGCGTGGTCCCCCGCGCTCGGCGGCGTCGCGTGCCTCCGCGGGTACCTCCCGATCACGAAGAACGAGTCGGACTTATCGCTCTCGTCGTCCGCGCCCGCGTCGCCGCCGCAGGTGTTGATATGCCAGGGCGGGCGGGACGTCGTCGCGCCGAGGGAGTGGGGATTCGCGGCGGCGGAGCATCTGCGCGCGCAGCGGCGGCGGCACGCGGGCGGGGGCGCGGGCGCGTCCGAGGACGACGTGCAGGTGCTGGTGAGCGAGGACATGGGGCACGAGCTGAGCGTGGACGACGTGTGGCGGGCGAGGTGGTGGCTGCGGGGGGTGTTCGAGGAGAGCGGGGATCGGAGAGACGACGAGTTCCGGTATCAGGGGCCGCCTCGACTGTGATGAGTCTGTAGTTTATTTCTGTTGGTTTCGACGACGACGACGGACTGGACGGGACGATCGAGGAGGAACGTTTCCGCGAGCGCGCGCGTCACACCGCCTCGCGCGATGGCGTCCACCTCGCGCTCTCTCGCGCCGTCTCCGACGCGCGATGTCGCCTTCGATCGCGGTCGCCGCGCCGGCGACGCGCGAGCGACGCGCGCGCGCGCGCATCGCCGCCGTCGCCCTCGCGCGTCCTCAGCCACGGAAATTGGCGCCGACGTCATCGCTGTCGCCGCGTCCCCGGCCCCGTCCGGTCGCGGCGCGTCTCCGTCCCCGCCCGACGGCTACGGGTTCTCCGCCGCGGGGATGATCTTCCCGTATCACGTCGGCGCGTGGAGGGTCCTCAGCGAGACGAACCTCATCGGCCCGACCACTCCCGTCGCGGGCGCGTCCGCGGGAGCGCTCGTCGCCGCGTTCATCGCGTGCGGGATGACCCCGGACGACGGCGAGCGCGCGCTCATGCGCGTCCTGCGCGACTGCCGCGCGAACGGCGTGCTCGGCCGCGTCGGCGCCGTCCTCGAGGCGACGCTGCGAGAGGAGCTCCCGCGGGACGCGCACGAGCGGTGCTCGAGAGGGAACCTGCACGTGTCCATCACGACGCCGAAACTTCTCGGACCGTGGAACGCGGGCACGCCGGATGAGAATCGCGTCGGGTTCAACGGCGGGCCGGTCGCGCTCGACGGCGAGCTCGTGAGCGCGTTCGACACCTTCGACGACCTCGTCGGCGCGCTGCTGTCGTCGTGCCACATTCCGTTGTACTGCGGGTGGCCGACGCGCGCGTACAGAGGGAAGCGTCGCGTGGACGGCGGCTGGACGAATCTCGCGCCGACGCCGCCGGGGAGTCTCAACGCGACGAGAGTCGCGTCGTTCCCGCTGTTGGACGCGTGGAACGCGACCGTGGAGGGCGACGGCGCGGCGACGGGGAACTTCTTCGCGAAGGAGGCGTCGTTCTGGGCGGGGTGGGGCGACGACGAGTCGAGAGGGTCGCTCATCGCGCCGGACGCCGCGGGGGGGGTCTCCGACGTGGATTACGTCACCTTAGGGAAGTGGGCGCTGCTCCCGGCGAGCGACGACATCTTGGACGAGCTCGTGGAGATGGGGAGGCGAGACGCCGCGCGGTGGGTGGAGGTCAACGGGTTCTGCGAGGACAGAGCGGCGGCGGCGGCGGTCGCGACGGCGGACGCCGCGACTGGCTCGTAGTCGGTTCGCGCGGCGCCACCTCTCAAGCTACGTAGTCTAGACTATCTCTTCTATAGCACAGCGAGCGCTTCTAGGTCGTCGCCGTTCCGTCCAGCGCGTCGATCGTGGCCATCTCGCTCGCGCTCAGCTCGAACCTCGCGACGTTCTCGAAGTTCGATCTGATCCTCCCCTCGTTCGACGACCGCGGAATCACCGCCTGCGGCGGCGTCGACTGCAACGCCCACCGCAACGCGACGTCCGCGGGGGACACCCCGTGCGCCTCCGCGGCGTCCACGACCGGCTTCGCGCTTAACACCGGGTTCATCCGACTCGCGCCGTCGAGACCGAGACGATGCTGCGTCCCCAGAGACGAGTACGCTTGGTACGTCCACCCGAACCGTCGAACGACCTCGCGGACGTCGCGATCGGCGACGAAGACGTCGCACCGCCGCTGCACCACCGACGGCGCGTCGACCGCGTGGTCGCGCAGCTCCGAGAGCTCGCGCGCGTCGAAGTTGCTCACGCCGAGCGCGCGTATCTTCCCCTCCGCGCGCATGGTCTCGAGGACGCGCCACGCGTCGCGCCACGTCCCTCTCGGCTCGCCCCCCGCGCCCAGGTCGCCGCACAGGTCGCCCCAGCAGCGCGGGTAGTGGAGTAAGAACAGGTCAACGTACTCCACGCGCAAGCTTCGCAGCGTCTTCTCCACCTGAACGCGCGCGTCCTCCATCGCGAAGTGCCGCGGGTGCAGCTTCGACGTCACGAACACGTCCTCGCGCTCGAGTCCTCCTTCGCTCGCGGCGATCTCCGCCGCGAGCGCGTCGCCGACGAGATCTTCTCTGTACCACTCCGTCGCCCCGGACGTGTCGAGGAGCCGGTATCCGACGCGCAGCGCCGCGCGGACGGCGTCGCGCGTCGCGTCGCCCAAGCCCGCGGTGCCGAACCCGAGCGTCGGCATCGCGGCGCCGGTGTTGAGGATCACCGCGGACGCGGCCGCGGACGACGAGGACGAGGTGGGCACACTAGCGCTACTCGTCGTTCTGGGCACCTCGAGCTCGTCGAGCTGGCGATCTCGCGCGTCGCCGTCGACGCCGCCGCCGACCGTCCCGACCTCGACGTCGTGGAGCGTCGAAAGCGCGTGGTAGTATCCGGACACGAGTGCGAGCGCCGCGAGCGAGCCCCACAGCCGCGCGCGGCGAAGGCGCATCGCGCGCGCGCAGCCGCTTTGGCGAAAAAAGTTCATCGGTCAGTTCAAAGGGGACGCGATCAAATGTTGAAACTACGGGGTGGGTGAACATCTTTGAATAATATAACGCGATGGTCGGTCGTCAGGTCGAATCGCAATCGTAGCGCGAGCGCGAGTGCTTCGTCGAAAGCGCGTTCGGTAATTTGGTCTGACAATTCCCCGACGTCGCGGGGACACTTCACCTGGCGGCGTCACGGAATCTGTCGTCGCCCGCGATGTCCGCGACGACTCCAGATGACGGGGCGCTCGCCGTGGAAGACGTCAACGCCGGTGCGCGCGCGCGCCCGAACGATCGATCCCCGGTCGTCAGAGAGAAAATCGCGTCGCGATCGCACGCGTTCGCATAAAGTAAGAATTTCGTGTGACCTCCTCCTGACGATCCCCCCCCCCTCTCCGTCCAATCCACGCGCAGACGTCCCGGGGTCCCCGCCGACGTCCCCCCCGATGAAGAGCCCGTCGCGATCGGGCAAGCCTCGCCGCCAACCCTCCATGCGAGACAGGGCGAGCGCGCGCGTGCAAGCGTCCGTGCGAAAATCGCTCTTCTTGAACGACGTCAAGCGAACGACGAAGCGCGAGACGAAGAAGCTGAAGACGTTCGCGGAGATGACCGCGACGTACTTCGCGACGCGGCACGGCGACGTCCCGGAGTCCGCGGTGCCGTACTGTTCGTACGTCGAGTACGACACGAACGGCGCGCCCGGGGCGATGTCCAAGTCGTCGAGCGAATCGCAGACGAGGTCGATAATTCGCGAGGTGGCCGCCGCGAAAGCGAGCGAAACCAAAGTCCGATGGCTGCATTTCGAAGGAATAAACACCCCGACGCTCGACATGCTGTGCGAGGAGTTCAAGCTCGCGCCGCCGAAGATCGAGGGCAGCGAGACGACGCAGCGTTTGGTGATGATGCGTCACCGAGACCCGGCGTTGCGTTTTTTCGGCACGCACGCGTTTCTCACGATGCAGCTCCTGGACCGAGAGGACTGCGAGGGCGACATCCCGCTCGTGACGGACGACCAGGTGTCGTTCATTTACGTGCCGGAGATGCGCTTGATCGTGTCCGTCACCGAGGACAGGGACATCGAGTCCGACTTCACGAACTTGCAGTCGCTTCTCGTGAACGGCTCGAGCGTGTGCAACAAAAACGGCGCGCACCCGGCGATGCTCCTCGCGTTGCTCGCGGACAAGTTCGTCGACGACGCGTTCCCGCTCGCGGAGGAGCTCGGGGATTTCCTCGAAGTCCTGTCGCACGCGATGGTGTCGAGAGAGGGGATCGCGTACAACCAGCCGGTGGACAAGACGCGAATGCAGCTGTGGCGGATGCGTCGGTTCTCCATCCGCGTGAAGCGTCTGTGCGAGACGTACGAGGAGGACGCGCTCAACTTGTTCGGGGACGACGCGTTTCAGACGTACATCGAGGCTGTGGAGAAGCAGAGCGAGAATCTCGAGCACGTGTGCGACATGTACATTACGCGGTGTCTGGCCATCCTCGAGCGCGTGGAGGTGTACCAGAACCAAAAGACGAACGACACGCTGTTCATCTTGACCATCATCACCGTGATGATGGTCCCGTCGCAGTTTTTGACGGGGATGTGGGGGATGAACTTCGTGAACATGCCCGAGCTCGGCTTGTCGTGGGGGTACTGGCTGTTCTTAGCGCTCATACCGACGTTCATGATCGGCATCTTCGTCCTGCTGAAGATGGGCGGGTACCTCGAAGACACGCCCATGGACATCGACCCGGTGCACTACGTTAAGAAACGCATCGCGGAGTTCAAGGCTCGGGGGAAGAAGGACGCGGAGGGCGGCGCTCCGGCGTCGCCGGAGTGACGTCGACGGCGACCCGACGGGACGACGCGCTGACCGCGACGCGTCATGCTGAGTTCACGTGATCACATGTTAGTATCACTGTACGCGTTCGTTCGCGTTCCCCGCTATGAATTCCCACACCGCCTCGACAGGCTTGGGCGCGGCGACCGCCGGCGCCTCCGCGGCGGCGACCGCCGTGTCCTCGTCCTCGTCCTCGCCCTCGCCCTCGCCCTCGCCCTCGCCCTCGCCCTCGGCGCGCGTCGCCGCCGGCGGCGGCACCACGTCCATCGCGTCCATCGCGTCCTCCGTCGCGTCCGTCGCCACCGCGTCGGTTCGCGTCCCCGTCTCGTCGCCCGCGCGCGCGCCTCCCTCCTCTCGCCCCGCGCCGTCGGCCCGCCGCGACGCCTCCGGGGACGACCACTCGTACGCGTGCGTCGGGTGCTTCCGCGACTCCAACCTCACGCCCCGGCGCTCCAACCCGGGGAGCTCCGGGCTCGGGTTCCAGTCAATCGCGGAGCTCGGGTCCCAGTCGACGGGCGTGAACACCATCCCGCGACGTAACGCCCGCGTCCCGTCGTCTCCGTCCCCCGGCGCGCGCGCGTTTTCGTACAACGACGCGCCCGCCTCGAGTTCGTCGTCCAAGACGTACCGCAACGCGTGCGCGTCCGCGGCGGCGTCGTAGGACTCCACGCGCGCGACGTACCACGTCTCGTCGTCGTCCCAGTACGTCAGGACGTACCTCCCGATCGCGTCTTCCCCTCGCGGGGTCTCGATCTTCTCTCGCGCCGCCCTCTCATCCGCGCTCTCTCGCGCGAGAAGACGCACGCGCGCGTCGGAGCCGCGAGGGTCCATGCCCTGCGGGACGTCTTTCGATCGCAGACGAGGCGGGAGAAGCATCCACCGCCAGCGCTCGAGCTGCGTCGCCTCCCTCTTCTCGCGAGCCGCGGCCGCGATCGCGGCCGCGGCCTCGAGCTCCGCCTCTCTGCGTCGCCGTCTCTCTTCCTCCTCGGCTTGCTTCACCGCGATCCGCCCGCTGCGTTTCTTCGCGCGCTCGTCGTACTCCGCGCGTTCTCTCTCTCGCGCGCGCGCAGCCGCCTCCTTCGCCTCTCTCGACTTTTCGCGGCTCGCGCGCTTCTCCTCCTCCGCGAGATGCGCCGGCAGGTGCGTCTCGAGCAGGTACGTCCCCAGCGCTCTCTCTTTCGGAGATTTGCTCTCCGCGAACGCGTTCGCCAACGCCAGCGCTTCGCTCGTCGTCGTGCACGCCGTGGACCACGCCGGGTGCGCGCGCCCCTTCGACTTCTCCCATCGATACACCCGCAAATCGTCCCCGGTGACGTGGTACGTCCGCCCGTCGCCGTCCGCGCCGATCTGCTCGCCGTGGCACCCCGGATGCGTCTCCTCGTTGGCGCGGTCCGCGTGCGCGTCCGCTTGCGCCTTGGCCTCCTCGTTGCACGCGGGGTCGTCCTCGGACTCCAAGCGATGCTCGCAGAACGCGTGCAGCAGCGCCAGCCTCGCGGTCGGCGAGAGGTCGAAGAACGTGTCCCCGGTCGCGAGCGGGTGCGCGTTCGCGCCGTCTCCGAGCGCGGGGTAGTCCTCGTCGAACACGTCGCTGTCGTCCGCGACGACGCGCGCGTGCTCGAGGAGTCGGCTCTCCCAGTCGTTCACCGCCAGTCGCCGCTCGCGGCCGCTCGCGTGGCCGTACCGCGGCGGGTCTTCGATCAGGCGGAGGCACACCTCGACGCACAACAGCTCGCCCTCGGTGGGATCGAGGAGCGAGCGCTCGAGGTCTTCGCACGTGAACGCGGGGAGGCGGAGGACCGCCGCGAACGCGTGGCAGAAGGCGTGCACGGCGAAGAATCTCCAATCCGACCGCAGCGCCATGACAGCCTCGCGCGCTCTGTCGTCCATCGTCTCCGTCCCGGACGCGGAGCTCCCGGTCGCGACGCGCGGATCGTCCCGCGGCGCGGCGCCGCGGTTCGTCTTCGGCGGCATCGCGCGCGGCGCGTCTCACCCGAGTGAGACGCGGACGAGAGTGAGGCGACCGAGCGATGATCGCGTCCTGTGGTCTCTGTTCGTCCAACGAAAAATCGTCATCAGTGTTTTATTCCTATCGCCTCAGCTCGAGCGCGCACTCCTCGTCGTCGCGCCGCACGCGCGCGCGCACGATGCGCGTCGCCCCGATGTTACGATGCGGCGTCGCGTCGACGTCGAGCTCGACGCGCGCCTCGAGCGTCGCGGCGTCGCCGACGCCGCGACGCGACGACGCTCGGAACACTACTATTTCCCGAGCCCGTCGCCAGCGTGGCATCAGCGATTCCCGCGCGTCCTCGCGCGCGCGCGCGGTCGACGACCGCGGCGCGTCCTCGCGCGCGCGCGCGGTCGAGACGACGAGCGCGTCCACCGCGTCCGTCGACCTCGCGACGTCCGCGCTGAAACGCGGCGACGCGCACGAACCCGGCGCGTCGCGCCGCGGCCGCGACGAGCGCGCGCGAGATCGCGAAGACGACGGCATCCGACACCACGAGCCCGCGCTCGTGTGCTTCACGGGCGGGACGGCGTTCAACGGGATCGTCGACGAGCTCCTCGACCTCACGTCCAGGGTCACGCACGTCCTCCCGGTCAGCGACGACGGCGGCAGCACCGCGGAGATCGTCCGCGTCTTGGGCGGGCCCGCGGTCGGCGACCTCCGCTCGCGATGCCTGCGCCTCTCGGACGAGTCCACCGGCGAGGCGCGCGCGGTGAAGGAGCTGCTCGCGCACAGGCTCCACGCGACGGACAGCGCGGCGGCGAAAGCGGAGTGGTACAGGATACAGGAGGGCGACCACCCGCTGTGGGGGGAGATATCCGAGCCGTACGCGGACATCATACGCAGTTTCCTTCTGTACTTTCACAGCCAAGTCACCGCGGCCAAGGTTGGGAGCGACGGCGCGTTTGACTTCGTCAACGGAAGCGTCGGCAACTTTTTCTTCGCCGGCGCGCGAATGTTTTTCCGATCCATGGAGGCGGCGATCTTGTTGTACTCGCGCGTGAGTCGCATCCCGGACGAATCGCTGGTCGTTCCGAACATCCTGCTCCCGGATAACGTCCGCGTCGCCCTGGGCGCGGAGCTCGTGGACGGGTCGACGATACGAGGACAGAACGAGATCTCGCATCCGGCGCCGGATGCGAAATTTTTCAAGAAGGACGCGCCGTCCAGCGCCGCGAGAGCGCTCGCGACGTCGTCCGAGTTCTGGAAGGGCGTGATAAAGTCCGGCGCGCTGCCGGATTTCACCGCGAGCGAGTTCTGGGGCGGGCTGCAGGTCAGCAAGGACGGACACGAGCGCGTGCGGGACGCGATCGCGGACGGGAACTACTGGTCCGCGGGGGAGCTGTTGAAATCGCGGCTGTACGACCTCACCGTCCGTCCGCTCTCGGTGTGGGACATGGACAAGGCGATCGCGCAAGAAAAGTACGACGACCTGGACTCGCCGATATCTCGCGTCTTCTACCTCTCCACGGAAGATCCGACGTCCGTGGCCGCGGTGTACCCGAACGTGAACCCGACCATCGTGCGACAGTTGGAACGCTGCGACGGCATCGTCTACGGCCTCGGGTCGCTGTACACGTCCATCGTCCCGTCGTTGATCCTTCAGGGCGTCGGCGAGGCGGTCGCCGCGAGGAAAGGCCCGAAGGTGCTCATCTTGAACGGCGGGCCGGACAGGGAGACCGGCAACATGCCCGCGAGCGGCGTCGTCACCGCCGTCGTGGACGCGCTGAACCGCGCCAAGGACCCGGACGTCTCTCGTCGGCGATCGCCCGCCGGCGCGACGAGCGAGTACGTGGACGTGGTGATCGCGCCCAGGGGGGGCGGGATCCCGTTGGACGTCGACGAGCTGTACGCGATGGGGGTGAAGCGGGTCGTGGAGGTGGACGCGGTGAAGAAGAACGAGCGAGGCGCGGAGTACGACGTGCAGGCGCTGATCGACGAGCTTCGTCGGTGCTTCCCTCGCGAGTAGGACGACGACGGCGACTTGGCGGAGTTCGCGCTCGTGATCAACTAGGAGGAAAGGTAAGGTAAGGTAAGGTTATCATCGTAGTGACGTTGAAAGGAAGGCGCCGCGCTTTAACGCAAAGCCTTCGAACGCGTTCGAAGGCACAAACGTCACATCGCGCGGGCAGGTCGCGACCACCTCACGCGACGTCCGCGAACTCGACGAAGTCGCACCGCCCGAACCCGAGGTCGCTCCCCTTCAGGCTCCCGACGTCCGTGTCCCTCTCTTCGCACGGCGACGCGTCCGTCACCGCGATCGCGCACAGCTGCGGGCGTTCCTCTTCACTCAATCCCGCGAAGAACGCGACGACGCGCGCGCTGAGGTCCGGCGGAGCGCTCGCGCCGTTGGCCGCGAACGCCTCGTCGATGAGCGTTATCGCGCGGTCCACCGCGGCGACGCACGCGTAGTCGACGAAGGACACCGACGCGGACGACGACGCGTCCGCCGCCGCCGCCGCGAACGCGGCGAAGACGGGCGCGACGCCGCTCAGCGCCGTGAGGTACGGCTCGGACGCGACGCGCGTCAGCGTCGGCGCCAAGCTCGCCGCGGGCTTCTCGCACTTCACGTCGTCGCCGCCCTCGACGCCGTCCGCGTCCGCGGCGTCGACGTACGCGTCGATCGATCGCTTCGCCTCGTCGCGCACGTCGCGGACGTTTTTCGCGCGGAGCGCGCCGGGCGGGTACCTCGGAAACCGCAGCACGGCGGCGTCGTCCGCGACGCACCCGCGCAAGATCTCCGTCTCGAACGTGCACTCGACGTTGTCCACGATCTCGTAGCGATAGTACAGCGCCATCGCCGCCGCGTGCGTCTCGACGTCGACCCCGGACGCGATCGCGCATCGATCGGTCGGCCCGGGCGAGGCGTCGACGAAGAACATCACGTGCGCGAGCGGAACGCCGAGGACGAGGACGAGCGCGAGGACGGAGGAGACGACGTACGCGCTCGCGGTGCACCCGTTCGGGTGCTCGAGCTCGCCCGTGCAGCGGTTGCGTCGCGGCATCGCGGCGAGGGTGGGCGGGCGGAGGACGCGCGGCGCGACGCTCCAAATGGAGGAGGAGGCCCTGAAGCGTCACCGATGATGAACACGAATCGTCGCGCCGCGCCGCGGATAAATTTTTTTTTCCGTTCTGCTGTTCTTCGACGGGCGGGACTGGGCCGCGAGCTCTCTTCGCCCCTCCTCCTCATATCGTCGTCGCGCGCGGCTCGCGCGATGATGGAGCGAACGTTCGCCGCGCTGCTGCGCCGCGCGTGCGCGTCCTCCGCGCGCGCGAGCTCCAAACCGAACCCGGGGTCGTGCGCGCACGTCGCGCCGTGGCGCGTCGCGTCCGCGGCGGTCTCGGCGGCCTCGGTCGCAAACCCTACGTCGAGGGGCATCTCATCGTCGTCGTCGACCGCGACGACGCGGTGGGCGTCGTCTTCGGCGTTCGCGGCGCGCGGGTTCGCGTCGTCGGCGTCGGCGCGCGCGGGCAGGGGAGACCGCGACCACGATCCGTGGCCGAACAACGACCCGCGGTACGTCCCGGTGCTCGACACCCCGGCGATGGATCGCGCGTACGAAGAGATCGCGGAGGAGATCAAGCGATCGCCGAAGAAGAAGCAACGGTTCCTGATGGGCGAGGCGCTGAAGGGGACGCGGTTGAAGCCGATATTCTTCGCGGAGAAGCAGCTCGAGCGCGAGCGCCCGGCGGAGCCGAAGCAGCTCATGTGCAAGGTGATCGACGTGAATCGAACGTGTAAGGTGACGAAGCAGGGCGGCATCATGTCCTTCACCGCGCTCGTCGTCGTCGGCAACGGCGAGGGCGTGTGCGGGCACGCCACGGGGAAAGGGAAGGACGTGCAGCAGGCGGTCGAGAAGGCGTACCAGAAGGCGTGCCGGAGCCTGGTGCACATCGAGCGGTTCGAGAATTACACCGTGTATCACGCGGCGCGGGCGAAGTATAAGAAGACGTACATCAAGATCTTTCCGATGAAGAAGTACGAGGGGTTGCGGGTGAATCAGATCGTGGAGGCGATCTGCGACTGCGCGGGGATCACGGATCTCAGCGCGAAGGTGATAGGGTCGCATCACCCGATGAACACGGTCAGGGTGACGTTCGAGGCGCTGGAGAAGATCCAGTCGCCGATCGACATCGCGCAATCGCGCGGGATGTCCATCTACAAGCTCGACTGACTCGCGTCATTACTCTAGACTTTTAGCTCAACAGATTGTTAAACAGTAACGAATGTCATCACTCGTCGTCGTCGCATCGTTCGCCGCGCGCGTCGTCCCCGCGGCCGGCGGCGAGGCCGCGGAGATGGCGAACCGCGAGATGCTGTGGTCCGGCGGCGGCGACCGCTCGACCGCGCCGCGGTTCAGCCTGCTCCACATGGACGAGGGCGAGGACTACGTCGCGGATCACGTCGGCCTGTGCCGCCCCCCGCCCGGGGCGCTGCCGTCCTCTCCCGCGCTCGACCGCGCGCACGGGAAGCTCCGAGGGATCGTCCGCCTCCTCTCCAAGTCGCTCCTGTTCGACCCGGACGAGCGCTCGATACCGATGCTGAAGTTCCCGCTGCGCGACGTCTCCCGCATGGACGCCAAGGGGGGCGCGCACGCCGCGTTCGAGCTCGCGTGCGCGCGCGTCGTGCACCTTCGCCCGAACGGCGAAGACGTCCCGTACGTCGTCGACAAAGACCGCGGCGACGACGCGTGGACGTTCGACCTCGCGTACGCGGACGTCGCGCTCGTGCTCGAGCCCGCGCTGACGCTCCTCGCGGTGAGCCGCCTGCCTCCGTCGGAGGCGGACGACGTCCTACGAGAGATGCGAGAGCGACGCGAAGACGAGATGAGGTTCGACGAGACGAGGACGCGGGACCTCAGCGAGCGCGTGCTGTTCGACGCGCCCGCGGCGCAGAGCGCGCCGCTCGTGCGCGAGCCCGGGCGCTTGGTCGTCACGACCGCGAGGGTGTACTTTCAGCCGCTGCACGACGTGACGGGGTGCGGCGCGGTGCGGTCGCATCCGATCGCGGCGACGAGCGCCGTGGTCCGCCGCCGCAAGACGCTCCGGCCGCTCGGCGTGGAGATATTCTTCGCGCGCGACGGCGGTTTCGACGGCGACGAGCGCGGCGGCGGCGGCGGCGACAACGACGGTGGCGGCGGCGGCGGCGACGCGACGGGAGGGACGTTCGGCGGCCCCGCGGTGCTGTTCACGCTGCGGACGGAGGCGTCGCGGGAGGCGTGCGTGCGCGCCTTGAACGACGCGTTGGCGTCCGTCTCCACCGCGGCGAATACGATCCCCACGCCGCCGAGGCTGGGGTCGGGGCGACCGGAGCCGCCATCGGGAACGCCTTCGGCGTCCGCGCTCTTGGAAGGGAGAGACGGGTGGCTCGAGTCCGTGGCGATGGCGTGGAGGAAAGGCCGCGTCTCGAACTTGGACTATTTGCTCTACCTCAACGTCGTCGCCGGCCGAGGGTTCAACGATCTCGCGCAGTGGCCGGTCATGCCGTGGATCCTGAAAGACTACGCGTCGCCTACGTTGGACGTGCGCGACGCGAGCGTGTATAGAGATATAACGCGCCCGATCGGGGCGCTAAACCCCGAGCGGTTGAAGCTCATGCGCGATCGGTACGCGTCGATGAAGGAAGGCGGCGGCGGGATGGGGTCGCCGTTTATGTACGGAAGTCACTACAGCGCCCCGGGGTACGTTCTGTACTGGCTCGTGCGCGCCGCGCCCGCGCATCACCTGCGGTTGCAGTGCGGCAAGTTCGACGCGCCGGACCGGCTGTTTCACTCCGTGGCGGACGCGTGGGACGGCGTCATGACGGGCGGGACGGACGTGAAGGAGCTCTCGCCGGAGTTTTTCGCCGGTCCTGGAGATTTCTTTTTGAACTCGCGCGGACTCGCGCTGGGGACGCGACAGAAAGACGGCGTCGCGCTCGCGGACGTCCAACTCCCGCGATGGTGCGGCAACTCCCCGGCCGAGTTCCTGAGAAAACACCGAGACGCGCTGGAGAGCGAGCACGTGAGCGACAGCTTGCACTCGTGGATCGACCTGATCTTCGGGTGGAAACAAACCGGCGACGCCGCCGCCGCCGCGGACAACGTGTTTCACCCGCTGACGTACGACGACGCGCTAGCGAAGATCGAGGAGGAGAAAGACCCGGCGACGCGACGGGGGCTCGAGGCGCAGATCGACGAGTTCGGGCAGACGCCGCGGCGTTTGTTCTCGCGGCCGCATCCGCGGAGGGAGGAGGGCGCGCATCGCGTGTACGAGGAACGACCGGAGGAGTTATCCGAGCGCGGCGTCGCGTACCGCACGACGACGCTCATCGAGTCGCTCTTGCGCACGGTCGAGCGGCCGCCGCCGGCGGGGACGGTCGCCGCGGCCGCCGCGGCCGCCGCGTTCGCGGGGCTGAGCGTCGCCGAAGGCGACGGCGACGGCGTCGACGCGTCGAGCCTTCAACTCGACGGCCTCGACGACTTCGACGACGAGAACGACGACGCGCCGGTGCTCCTGACGCCGGAGGAAGCGGCCGCGGCCGCCGCGGCCGCCGCGGCGGAGGAGGCCGCGCTCGCCGCGCGCGAGGCTGCCGCGGAGGCGGTGCTCGTCGAAGCGGGCGTGCGCGTCGGGATGGACCCGGACGTCGACGCGCGCGGACTGAAAAAGGTTTGGACGTCGAGAGCGCACCGCGTCGAGGTCGCCGCGGTCGCGTTCGCCGGGGAGATGTCCTCGCGGGACGCGCGGTCGAAGTGCAGGGTCATCACCGTGGGCAGGGACTCCGCGTTGAAAGCGTCGTGCGCGACGGACGGCGCCTCGAAGCACGTCAGCGAAGCCGGCGCGGTCGGGAAAGCGCCGTTGTCCTCGCTCGCGCTCTGGCCGCCGTCGTCGTCCGCGAACGGCGCGACGGCGACCGTTTTCGCGGGTTCGTACGACGGCGCCGTCCGCGCGTACGCGCTGAGCGTCAACGGAAAAGACTACGGCGTCGTCGGGAGACTCCCCGCGCACGACGCCGCCGTCGCCGCCGTCGCGATACCCGCGCTCGATCGATCGAAGCTCTTCACGGCGTCGTGGGACGGCGCCGTGCGCGCGTGGGACGTCGGCGCCGGCGGCGTCCTCGGCGGCGCGTTCGCCGCGAGGGTGCTGCAATCGAGCTCGAGCTCGGCACCCCCGCTCGGCGCGGTCGGCACCCCCGCGCGTCGAGCGCGGCGCGCGGGCGCCGCGCCGTGGGTCGCGTCCACGTCCGACTTGAACGCGGAAGCGTGGTGCCTGGCGTGCGACCCGACCGGGGACACGGTCTTCGCCGGCGGCGAGGACGGCGCCGCGATCGCGTGGGACCCGAGGTACCGCCACGCGGCGTGGCGCGCGGACGCGTGCCCGTCCGGACGAGGCGTGCACGCGCTGAGCGTGATGCCGTGCCGCACGCGCGTCGCCGCCGCGTGCGGAGACGGCGTCGTTCGAACGCTCGAACTTCGCATGTGCGGCGAGAGCTCCGCGGAGATGAACCTCGGGATCGGGCCGCTGTCGTGCGTCCTCTCGAACGGCGCGCGCGGGGTGCTCGCGGGAGGGAAGAAGCACGAGGGGATCGTCGCGTGGGACCCGGACGGATTTCACCCGGAGAGGTGTTTCCGCGTCGCCGGCGTCGACGGTCCGCGCGGCGCCGGGGTGTCGTGCGCGTCCGTCGCGTCGGACGGCGGCGCGCTCGTATTAGGCTGGGACGACGGCTCCGTGGGGGTGTTCGCGGAGACGTGACGACGACGACGCGGGTGTAGCTAGCTACTAGTTGTAGAAAGTACCTTAGAAGAACACGATCGCGAACGACTCAAAAAAACGCGTCGTCGAATAGGTGACGCATCAGCGAGGAGACGACGTCCACGGAGATTGAGTTCCCCAACGCGAAGTACAGCTGTCGGCGCGTCAGCACCTCGCTCGGCAGCGCGAAGTCGTCTCCGAGGCCGTGCAGGGACGCGATCTCCCTCGGGCTGAAGTACCTGAGCGCGCCCGGCGGCGGAGGCGACGCGAGACGGACCCGCCCGGACCCCCCCGCGTCGACAAAATCGCGTTCGCGCGCCGACAAAAACGCATCCGACGCGAGGACCGATCCGCCGTACACCGTCTTTCCGTACCCCGCGGTGAAGCACTCCGACCGCGTGGACGACGGCGCGACGACGTCGAGCCACTTCCAGTACTTCTCCGTCACGCGCGACGGCACCGTCAGGTCGTCGCTTGCCGCGCGCTCGTCCAGGTACGCGGCGAGCGGTCGCGGCGGCGGACGCGCCGCCGCCGCCGCCGCGCCGCGCGCGTCGTACCCGTCGCTCCCCGCGGCGGCGACGAACGGCGCGCGCGCGTCGTCGAACCCCCCCACCTCGCGCTTCTTCGCGAGCGCGTAGTACCGCGGCCGAGCGTTCGGCACGCCCACGTCCGCCGGCGACGCGCCGACGAACTCTCGCCAAGCGTACCCCGTCGTCTCTAGCGCGCGAATCAGCGCGTCTCGCGTCTCGGACGTCTCGAACCCGACGACGTTTTCCACGAGCACGCGGTCCGGGCGCGCGCGCAACGTCGGGAAGATCTCCAGGAGATGCGCGAACGCCGTCGCGCGCGGGTCGTCGCCGTGCCGTTGCTTCCCCTTGCGCGTGTACGGCTGACACGGCGGCGAGAGCGTCCAGAGCTCCGCGGCGCCCAGCCCTTCCGCGTCGATCCGAGCCGCGGTCCAGTGCTCGACGTTGCCGCGCGACGGCGGCGTCGCGTCGTTCGGAAAGTTCGCGGCGTACACGGCGTTCGCGACCTCGCTGTTGTCGATCGCGGCGACGTGCTCGACCCCGCGCGACGTGCCGCGGTCGAGCGCGACGCGCATCATCCCGGTGCCGGAGAACCACTCGACGAGGCGGATTGGGGCGGATTTCGACGGCGACGGCGACGCGGTCGAGGTCGAGGTCGAGGTCTCCTCGGGCTCCGCCGCCGCGACGGGGTCCACGACCGCGGTCCACCGCGCGAGGCGACGGCCGCGACGCCGCCGCCGCGTTGGCGCGGCGGCGACCGGCGGTCCGCCGCGGAGGACCGCCGCCGCGCGCATCTCGCAGTGTCGCGTCAGCAATGATGTCGGCACTCGAGGCTAAAAGTTTGGTTTCGGAGACGCTCACTCATCACACGGATAAGCCGTCACTCCTCCGCGCGCACACGCGAGCATGGCGACGCGCGTCGCGCTGCCGGTCGCGTCCTCGGCGCCGCCGCGTCCCGTGCGTCGCCGCGACGCGCTGCGGCTCGCGGTCGGCGGCGTCGCGACGTCGCTCGCGGCGCGAACCGCGCGCGCGGACGAGGAGCCCGCGGACGTTTTGATCCCTCCTCCGCCGCCCGCGTCGCAGCCGTCGATCCCGAGACGCCCGCGCGCGTGCATCGCGGGGAGCTCGTGCGTCTCCACCGCGTCGTTCCGGAACCCCGCGAACTACTTGCCGCCGTGGGAGTACGTCCAGAGCGACGAGGACGCGTTCGCGGCGCTGGAGAGCGTCCTAAACGCGCGCCCGGGGACGACGGTGACGACGTCGGCGTACGACGACGGATTCGTCGCCGCGACGCTGCGGTACGAAGACGGGCTAGACGACGTCGCGTTCTGGTTCACGCGCGCGACCGAGCCGGGGTCGAAGAGCGTGCTGTTCATCGCGCAGAGCAGGGAGAACAAGGCGTCGCCGCCGGGGTGTTTCAAGCCGGGGTGCGTCAACGGCCCGAGGAACCGCGCGCGCATGGAGGAGCTCTTGCGCGCCGTCGGGTGGCTCCCTCTCGAGACCGACGAGGAAAAAAAATGGGTTCCCCTGTTGCTCCACTGACGCTGTCGCTCGCGCGTGGTCGTCTCCGCTCGCTACGTCGTCGCGATAGTAAACAAAAGCTAGTCCTACGCGGCCAGTCCGTCGATCACAGCTCGCCGTTCGCCATCATCCGCGCGCGTCGCCGCGAGCTCATCGTCGGCGCCGTCGTCAGCGTCTCTCCGCGCGCCCTCTCTCGCGCGCCGCTCCCGCCGCGCCGCTCGCCGGGTCCGGATCCGGGTCCCGGTCCCTCCCGGCCCTTCTTCGCCTCCGCGGCGTCCCTTCGTTTCCGCCGCTCCTCCGCGGCGACGCGCCGCTCCTCCTCCTTCTCGTGCTTCTTCTTCAACCGATCGCGCTCGCGCGTCAGCGCGTCGTGCTCCGATTCCCACGACGCGCGCGCGCCTCGCGCGCCCGTCGTCGGCGCGCGTCGAGACGGCGCGTCCGACGGAACCTCCTCTCCCACGGCGCGCCCGCCAACGTTCGGGACGTGCGCGTCGATCTCGCGCGCGGTGTCCAGCGCCCACGGCGCGATCGCGCCCGCGATGCGCTCGCGGTCCACGGCGACGTATCGCGCCATCCTGCCGCCGGCGAAGAGCGCGATGAGCGGGTACCCGGTCGCGCCGAAGCGACCGCCGCAAAACGTCGTCGTCTTGGCGGGGGTGCAGTCGACCCACCCCAACGCGAAGGACTCGTTCCGCAGCGATTCGTGCGAGCCCAGGAGCGCGAACTCGCGGACGAGAAGGTTACACGGCGGCGCCCAGCGTGTACAGAACGCGACGAGCCATCGGCGTTTCTCGCGCGGGTCGTCCGCGTCGCCGCCGCCTCCGAAAACGCCGAAAACGCCGTCGCCGCGTTTCTTCTTCTCTCTCGCGCCCGCGCCGCCGACCTCGCCGTCCAGGCTCGCGCGTCGCCCCCCGACCCCGGCGTGGTCGCGGTTGAGCCCGATCCCGTCGCTCGGCCGTCGCGCGAGCGCGGTCATCTCATCGAACGTCTCCGGGTACAACAC
Source organism: Micromonas pusilla CCMP1545 (assembly GCF_000151265.4). Taxonomy (NCBI): domain Eukaryota; kingdom Viridiplantae; phylum Chlorophyta; class Mamiellophyceae; order Mamiellales; family Mamiellaceae; genus Micromonas; species Micromonas pusilla. Next base: position 867,186 of record NW_003315885.1, read on the forward strand.
CGTGATGTTCGTGTGCACGTCCGCGACGCGACCGCTGCGCGTCCTCTCGCGCGTCTTGGCGTCCTCCGCCGCCGCCTTCGCCTTGGCGCGCGCCGGCGGGTCATCGCGCGTCATCTTCGCGACTCGGTCGTCGAACCCGCCTCGACCGCGCTTCTTCTCGCGTTGGTACGCGCGTCCGCCGTCGCCGCCGACGCCGTCGTCGTCCCCGGGGACGGTGTGCCCGCGGTCGCCGCCGCCGGATCGTTCCACGCGTCGCGCGGTTTCCGCGTCGTCGTCGTCGCCGTCGCCGCCGCCGCCGCCGCCCATGCGGATGACAAAGTCCGGCTTTCTGTTCTTGTCCGCCAGCGGGTCGGGGCGGCCGCGTCGTATCCGCGACGCGCCCGGTTTTGGCGTCGGGTTCGGCGGCGGCGTGCCGCTTTTGAGAGGCGCCCGCTCCATCTTCGCCGGCGCCGCTTTCGCGCGCGGCGGCGGCGGCGATTGCGAATTCTCTTCGATCGGCGACGCCTCGTTCGACGATCTGTCGTCCGTCGCCTCCGCGTCGCCCACCTTCTCATCCTCATCCTCCTCCTCCTCCTCGCCCGCGCTCGCTCGGACGCCGCCGTCGCTGCGCGTGCTCGCGCTCCCCGCGCCGACCGCGGTCAGCGACTCCCAGCTCGCGCTGCCGTCGTCCGCGTCGCCGGCGGCGTCTTCCCACGACGCGAGGTGGTCTGGATTGTTGTTCCGTCCAACCTTCGGCGCGCGTCCGTCGAGCCAGTCCGCCGCGCGTTCGAACCATCCGTTCGGCGGCGCGACGCCGTCGTCGCCCGCCGCCGCTTCCCGCC
>NW_003315885.1:868106-990078 GCF_000151265.4 Micromonas pusilla CCMP1545
CTGATGAACTTCGTGAGGTATTGCCCTGCGCGGACGCGGGGAGGGGAGCGGGAGCGCGCGGTTCAAACGAGACGCGAGGGAAGGCACCCGGGTCGGAGGAGACTACGATCGAGCGCGCGGGGGGTGGGGGGAGACGGCGACGGCGCGCGGGCGAGCGGACGGCGCACCTTCCGCGGGCGCGGGCGCGAGGAAGACGAAGAAGAGGAGCGCCAGCGCGCGCGCGCGCCGCCGCGCGAGCCGCATCTTCGCGACGCGCGACGGCGCCCCGTCGTCGTCCGCGCGCGTCCCGAAATGCCCGCGGCCTCCTCTCGCGAACGAAACTTCCAGAACGACGAAGACGAAGAGAGAACTCTCCTGCTCGTCGTCACTCGTCGTCGTCGCGGACGACCGCGCGCGCACGCGCGGTCGCGAGCGGCGCGGCGTTCGATCGCGCGACCCGCGCGGCGACGGTGGGACACCGTCGACGTCTTCGAGCGACGCCGCGCGAACGTCGTCGTCGTCGTCGTCGTCGTCGTCTGCGCGACAGCCGCGACGATGGGACGATCCCGGGGCGAATCCCCGAGCAGCAGCGACGGCGAGAGCTCGTCCTCGGAAGATCGTCGCGCGTCGGAGCGACGGAAAGAGAAGAAGCACAAGAAGGAGAAGAAGCACAAGAGCAAGAAGGAGAAGAAGAGTAAGAAGCGGAAGCGCGGCGACGACGAGGAGGAGAGGTGCGCCCCCATCCCCGCGCGATCGGACGCGACGATCGATCCCTCGTTTTCATTTTTCGGGCGAAAAGCAACGAGCGAAAGGTGCCCACTCTGCGCGCGACGATAGCGATAGACGACGACGACGGCTGACGCGGACGCGCGCCTTCTTCCTTTCCCATCCATCGCAGGCGCGAGAAAGAGATGCTGAAGGAGGCGAAACGATATCTGAGGATGCAGAGAGAGCTCGGCATGAGCGCCGCGGGCGGCGCGGGCGCGGGCGGCGTGGGCGTCGCCGCCGCCGCCGTCGCCGTCGAGAATGCGCGCGTCGCCGCCGCCGCCGCCGCCGCCGACGACGACGTCCCGCCGACCGCGGCGCGGGCGGCGGCGAAACGAGTCGCGGACGCGCGAAAAGCGGCGCTCGAGGAAGACGCCGCGCTCGCTTCCGTGGGCGCGCTGCGGGAGAGCCTCCTCGACTTCCGCGCGGCCGGTCTGCCTCCCTCGCTGACAGACGTCGGCGCCGGCGGCGACGCAGCCGGCGCGGCGAACGCGCGCGTCGACGCGGCGACGGCGAAGGCGCGGCGAAGACTCGAGAAGGAGCGCCTCGAGGAGCTCGCGGGCCCCAAGGCGACGGGGAGGGACGCGCTGCGAGAGAAACGCCTCGGCATCCGCGCGGAGCATCGCGCGTACCAGGCGCAGAGAGACGACGCGATGCTCGGCGGGATGAGAGAGCTCGGAGGGAGCGAGCTCGGCGGCGGCGGCGGGGATGAATTTCGCGCGGCGCTCGCGGCCAAGCGCCGCGCTCAGGAGCGACGCGCGAACGCGCGGGGGACCACGGCGGACCCGCGCGTCCTCGCGGCGAGGGCGGAGGCGCACGAGCGCGCGGAGAGGGAGAGGATGAGCGCGTTTCACGAGCTCGTGGGCGACGCGGGCGGGGAGAAGATGACGATCCCGCGGCGGGGGGGGTGACGCGACTGGACGGCCCGGCGGACGAACGGCGCGTTCTCGTTCTGTTCGCGTCCTTTCGCGTCGCTTTTTAGGTTTATTCATCCGCCGTCCGACGTCGATTCCGCCCCGCGCGACCCGTCGCGCACTCCGCCCCGCGCGATAGCGTCGGCGAACGACCACCGACGCCGCCACCGCGCTTCTTCCGCTCCCGCGCCGCCGGCATGGCCCCCGACGCCACTCCCACGATGAAAGACGCGGACTTCTCCCAGATGGGCATCTACATCGACGGCAGAACGAAGAACGAACTCGACGAGCTGCTCAGGACGAAGCCCGCCGCCGAGGTCAACGCGCGCGATCTGTACGCGCTGTCGTGCATGCACTACATGGACGACGAGCCGATGCAGAACGCGGCGGCGTTCTTCAACCTGAGCGACGCCAGCGAGGTGGCGTCGCACAAGGTGCTCGACTTCGGCGCCGGCTTCGCGGGGGACGCGAGGCTCATCGCGGAAGATCACCCCGCGTGCGAGGTCACGTGCGTGGAGGTTCAACCGCACATCCACGCCGCCGCGGAGCAGCTCACGTCCATCGTCGGCATCGCCGACCGGTGCAAGCACCAGTGCGTGGACGTGTTCGAGGAAGCCGTGCGCGGCGCGCCGTTCGATCACATGCTCTCCGTGCTCGTCGTGCTCCACATCCCCGATCGCGACGCGCTGTGGAAAAACCTCGCGCGCGCGCTCAAGCCGGGCGGGGAGGTCTACGTGGAGGATTACTTCGCTCGAGCGCCGCTGACCGCGGAGGACAAGCGGCAGCTCGCCGGGCCGGTCGCGTGCCCGTACTTGCCGTCCGAGGAGGAGTACAAGAAAACGCTCGAGCACGCCGGGTTCGTGGACGTGGAGTGGGAGGTCATGAACGACCGATGGCTGCCGTTCGTGGAGCGGCGGCTGGCGGCGTTTCGAGCGGCGGAGGCGCGCAATCGACGCGTGCACGGCGAGGCGATGTGCGCGGAACTGGATCTGTTCTATCGCACGGTGAAGGAGCTGTTCGAGCGCGGGAACTTGGGGGGCGTGCGTATACGCGCGCGCAAGGCGATGTGATCGAGAGGAGGAGGAGGAGGAGGAGGAAGGGAGCGACGGTGGAGTCGACCCCGCCGCGGGAAACGAACTCATCAAAACGAAACGAGACGAAAAGGAAACCGGCGCGGTCGGGGGGGGACGCGAGTCACCCCCTCTCGCGCCGCGCACGGGGGAACGACGCGCGTCGTGCCCCGCGTGGTATCTATTGTATCCGATGTATTTGGTCGACGCCTCACGCGCTCTGAACGATGAGAGCATCGCATCGCCGAACGCGTCTCCTCCGCCGCCGCTACGGACAACTCGTCGCAGCGACACGTGTTACAGGTATTTCGCTCGTCGCGTCGTCGTCCTGCGACGCGCCGCGCCGCGCGAGGGATCCCTGACGGCCCCGGCGTCAGTCGCACACGCGCGACGCGACGTCCTCATGACGTCCATCTTCCGCGCGCTCGCGATCGCGACGATCCTTCTCGGATGCGTCGGCTCCGTCGCCGCCGTCGGGTGCGTCCGCGCGCGCGCGCGTCGCCGTCGCGTCGATCGCCCGCGCGTCGGTCGCGCCCTTTTCCGCCCTCGCCTCGCCGCTTTTTCTCGTCTCGGATCTCGTCGACTGACCCCCCCCCCCGCGCCCCCCCGCCCCGCCGCAGCGAGCTCAAGGCCGTGGACTACGGCGAAGTCGTCGCCGCGCAGCACTTCAACATCGACGGCATCGTCACCGTCAAGAAGATGCCGGGCGTGAAGACGTCGGACGTGAAGGTCACGCTGACGATCAACGGCGCGCAAAAGATCGCGACGCGGATCAAACCCACCGGAGAGTTCACCCTGTTGGACGTCCCGCCCGGGTATCACCACCTCGAGACGTTCGCGCTCGGGTACACGTTCCCGCCGCTGCGGTTGCGGATCACGTCGGACGGCGGTAGGGAGTGCCACTTCGCGGAGGACGTGGACGAGGCGGTGCACGTCAACCCGCTCGTGCTCTCCCCGGTATCCGTCGCGGAGTACTTCGAACCCAGAGGCGGATTATCCGTCGGCGCTCTGATGAAGAACCCGATGTTCTTGATGGTCGCGTTCACGGTCGTGATGGCGTTCTACATGCCGAAGATGATGGAGAGCATGGACCCGGAGGCGCTGAAGGAGATGCAAGAGCAGATGGGGAACCCGCCGTCCCTCGCGGACATGTTCGGGGGGGGGAACGCGGGCGCGAGCGAGAAGGGGACGACGGGCGCGGAACGGCGCGCGGCGGCGGCGGCGAAGTCATAGAGAAGAGAAGAGAGAGAAGAAGCGAAGGAAGCGCGCGCGGATGTGATGATAACCCTATCGTGCGCGAAACTACTACTACTACTACTCCTGCGTCCGGACGCGCGCCGCGTCGTTCCATCGCGCGACGACGCCGTCGAAGTGCGCCGCGCCGACGACGGCGACGACGACGCCGCCGCCGCCCGCGCCCGCGCCGCCGTTCGCGTCGTACGCGTAATACGTTAACGCGTCGTATTCGTCGTCCAGACACCTCGGCCTGGACGTCGGGGTGAAGACTGGAAACGCGACGTCGTCGTCGCCGCCGCCGTCGCCGCCGCCGCCGCCGCCCTCGGCTTCGCGCCACGCCGCGCGAAACAGACGCTCGTCCCTCGTCGTGATCAACGCGTCGACGAGCCACGGCGGCGTCGTCGCACTCGCGAGTCCGCCGCCGGCCACGTCGCCGTCGCTATCACCGTTCCCCGCGCTCTTCCCCGCCACCGCGGCTCGAACGGCGCGGTTTAAATCCTCCGGGGACGTCAACGCCGCGACGCGCAAAGCGTCGAACGCCGTCCCGGCGGCGAGCGCGACGCCGGCGAACGCGCCGCCTCTTTCGTCGATCGCCGCCGCGACCGCGCTCGCGGTCTCGGACGCGAGCGCGTCGCCGAGGACGATCCTCTCCACGCCGTTCTCCATCGCCGCCGCGATCGCGGCGACGGCTTCGTGCCCGGGCGGCGCGCCCCCGGCGTCGACGGCGTCCCCGAGAATCGTCTGCGAAAATTCCGACGCGGCGAGATACAGACGCGCGCGGCTCGGGGCTTCGGACGCCGCCCCGCTCGCGTCCCGCCACGCGGCCCAAATCCCCTTCTTCTTTTTTTTCTTCTTCTTCAAGTTCTTCTCAATCTTCGAGCCCTCGTTTCCGTCGTCGTCGCCGATCATCACCCACGTCACCCCCCCGCCGAAGTCGTCGCCCTCGTCCTCCGCCGCGACGTTCTCCGTCGCGACGTCGAACGCGTCGCGCGTGACGTCCCTCGCCGCGTCCCTCAGCGCGGCGAGGAGCTTCATCCCCTCCCACCGCTCGTCCTCCTCCTCCTCCGTCCGCGCGATCGCGTCGCCCGCGTGGAGCAACATCTTCGCCTCCAACGCCTCGCGCCGCGCCTCTCCGCCGAGCGTCGCGAGCGCGTCCTCGGCCCAATCGAACCGCACATCCGCCATGACGCGCACGTCGTCGTCCACCGTCGCGCGGAACGTCACGTCGACGCCGTCCGCGAGCTCGTAGATCGCGTCCGCGCCGCGTCCCATCGCGCGGTACAAAGGCGGCGCGGCGTCGCCGGGGTCGTCGGGGTCGGAGACGTCCGCGCGGACGTCGGAGAAGAATCCGCCGCGTCGGAGTGTCTCGACGTCGCGCGCGACGTCGTCGGGGGTCGAGACCACGCCGCGTATCGTGCGCAGCGTCAGCAGGAGATCGTTCGGGGACGCGCCGGGGAGGTGCGTCTTCCCGTCGTCGCGCAGCGACGGGACGCCCTCGATCGCGACGGACCTCGGCACGACGGCGGACGCGCAGCCGGCGAAGGAGGAGGAGGAGGAGGAGGAGGAGGAGGACGCCGACGCGATGGAGCGCCATCGCTCGTCGCAGAGCTCGACGACGACCGCGCGCGGGCGGTGATGCTCGATGAGCGCGCGGACGTCCGCCGCGGCGTCGGTCGCGAGGACGTGCGCGACGCCGACGAGGTGGACGACGCCGCCGGAGGGGGAGACGAGGCGCGTCGCGCGCGTCGCGTCCGACGTCTCGGGAGGAGGCCCCGGGGCGCTGCCCTCCGCGACGTCTGCGGCGGCGTTCTCGGTCGACGACGCGGCGCGCGTTCTCGACGTCGCCGACGCGCGCGCGATTCGGCGGCGGCGGCCCGCGCTTCTGAACGAGCGACACGCGCGCGGCGGAGGCGCGAGATGCGCCGCCGTCGTCGCCATGGTCGGCGGGCGCGGCGCGGCGCTTCGGCCTTTGGCCGCGTTCGCGCTTTCTGTTGGAAGCAGACGGACCTGTTTTCTCGGGCCACGTCATCCACTACGACCCGCGCGCTCCTCGGGAGACGCGGGGCGTCATGTCGATGGCGGCCGCGGCGCGTCTCGCGTCGCCGCTCGCGTCGCGCAGTCCGACGCGCGGACGCTCGGACGCGCCGCTCGCGCCGCGGAGGACGACGCGTCGGACCGCGTCGCCGCGGACGACGTCGAGCGCGAGTCGGCACGCGGCAATGATCATGGCGTCGACGTCGTCGTCGGCGGCGTCGTCGTCTGCCGCGAACGCGACCGCCGCCTCGGACGCCCAGCGAGGCGGCGGCGGCGGCGCGTGCGTCGTGTGGTTCCGGCAAGACCTCCGCCTTCACGACAACGCCGCGTTCGCGGCCGCGGCGAGGCACGCGCGCGAGGGCGACGCCCCGCTCGCGTGCGTGTTCGCGTGGTCCGAGACCGAGGACCTCGCGCCGTCGAGACGCCTCGCGTCGAACGACGACATGTCCGCGATCGGCGAGGCGTCCCGGGTGTGGCTCCACCACGCGTTGCGATCGCTCGACGTCGACGTCCGCGCGACGTACGGCGGCGGCGGCGTCAACTTTTTCGCGGGCGCGCACGGCGCGTCGCTCCTCGCGGCGGCGAACGCGATCGACGCGAAGATTGTCTTCTGCACGGCTCGGCACGAGCCCGCGCACGTCGCGCGCGACGCCGCCACCGCGGCGTTCCTCGAGGCGCGCGGGATAGCCCTCGTGACGCTCCCCGGGCACCTCCTGTGGGACCCGCGCGCGCTGAAGATCGACATGCGGCGCGAGAAGTACTTCTTCGGGACGCTGATGCCGTTCGTGCACGCGGCGGAGACGTCGGGCGGGAAGGTGGCGGCGCCGACGCCGGCGCCGAGCGCCGCGCCGTGCGTCGACCTCGAGGGTGCCGACCTGGGTGCCGACCTGGGTGCCGACCTGGGTGCCGACCTGGGTGCCGACGCGAGCGTCCGCCTCACGTCCCTTGACGACCTCGGGGTGTCGCCGCGGTTCCCCCCCGGGCGGGACTGGTCGAGCGGGATACGGGACGAGTGGGACATCTCCGAGCGCGGCGCGAATGAAGTTTGGGCGTCGTTCACGCGGCGGGGTTTGCCCGAGTACGAGGCCGAGCACGGCCGCGCGGACGCGGTCGCGCCCGCGGCTTCGACGTCGCGGATGTCGCCGTACCTGCGGTTCGGGCAGATATCGCCGCGGGCGATGTACCACGACCTGAAGCGCGCGGACGGGAAGCGCGTGTCGAGGTTGTTTTGGCACCGCGTGCATCGACGGGAGTTCGCGTACTGGCAGCTCGCCAACTGGCCGGACATGGGGACGAAGTCGATTCGGAGACACTACGACCGCCGCGCGGACTGGATCCCGGACCCGACGCGCGACGCCGCGAGCGCGGAGATCTTGAGGCGGTGGCGAGAGGGGCGGACCGGGTTCCCGGCCGTGGACGCCGGGATGCGTCGGCTGTGGACGACGGGCTGGATGCACCAGACGGAGCGCATGCTCTGCGCGACGTTTCTGTGCGACTACCTAAACGTGCACTGGGTCCACGGCGCGCGGTGGTTCCACGACACGCTCGTAGACGCGGACCTCGCGATCAACGCGATGATGTGGCAGAACGCGGGAAAGAGCGGTCTGGACCAGTGGGACGTCTTCTCCGGGTCGCTCGCGCCGGACGGATCCAAGCCGTGCCGCGCGCACGACCCGCTCGGGGACGCCATAGCGACGCGGGTGCCCGAGCTGGCTGGGCTGCCGCGCGGGCACCTGCGTCACAGGCCGTGGGAGGCGAGCGACGCGGTGTTGGAGACATCGGGGGTGGTGATACGCGGCGCGGGAGAGGACGGCGCGTACCCGGAGAGGATGTTGCCAGGCGTGGGAGACGTCGACGGCGCGGGGAGGGAGGACGCGCGCGCGCGGATGATATCCGGCGTGAACGACGCGCGTCGCGCGGAGCTCGCGCGCGCGGCGGCGGCGGCGAAGGCGGCGGAGGCGGGAGACGGCGATGACGACGAATACAACAACAGTAACGGTCGGCGCGTGGACGTTCTCGTCGACCCCGTCACGGGCGCGGACTACCTGCTCGTCCCGGACGGCCCCACGGAGTCGAGCGCGGGATTTTTACTCCCGCTGTCCACGCGCAAGGAGTTCAAGACCGCGCTCAGGAGATCGAGCGATGAGATCGTGGGCTCGAAAGACGCCGCGCGAGCCCTCGGCGCGTGGGCCGCGCGCGCGCTGAACCTCGGCGCGACCGGCGCCGGCCGCGGCGGCGCCGGGTGCGCGGACGAGAGCGGCTCGGCGCGGGCCGGGGAGATCGGGAAGAAACGCGAGGCGCGCGCGAAAAAATCCGACGCCGCGCTGACGCACTCGCACTCGCACTCGCACGGCGGGAACGTGCACTCGCACTCGCACGGCGGGCACTCGCACGGCGTCGGCGAGAAGATCGGGCACTCGCACGTCGGGCACTCTCACGACGGGAAGAGCCGCGGCGGCGGCGGCGGCGGCAAGAAGAAGAAGTCAACCGCCGCCGCCGCCGCGTCGGGGAAAGGGCTGAAGAGCAGCTCGTGGGCGAAAGGTTCTGGGTCGGGGCGCGTCGCGCGGGCGAACGCGCGGGATTCCGAGCGCGCGGCGGTGAAGGAGTCGCGTCGGGAGAAGCGCGCGCTCGAGCGGGAGTGGAAGGACACGTAGCCTCTTATTAGAACTCGTATTCGTGTTCGTATGCGTGCGACAAACGAACGAAAGGGAGCGTCGCGATCATAGCGCCGCGTTCGCTCTGTACGTCCCGTGAAACGTGTGCGGGACGTGAAACGGCAGCCGTATCCTCGCCACGACGTCCCCTTCCACGTCCTTCGCGTCGAGTATCACCACGGAACTCTTGTGCGCGCTCGCGTCGTACTCCACGTAGAGCAGATACCCGTCGTCCTCGTCCCCCGAGCCGTCCCCGCGCGGGACGAACTCCACCTCCGACGGAAACGTCCCCGGCGGCGAAATCCGCGTCGCGTGCGTCCCCGACCCGAGACGCAGCTTCTGTATCGCGTCGAAGTACCCCGCGCCGCCGCCGCTGAACCCGAGCGTGTACACGTACTCCGGCGCGCGCCCGCGCGCGGCGCGAGCGATCACGGGGAACTCCATCGGCAGCTGCCCCGACCGCGCGTCGCCGCCGCGCGCGCCGCCCACGGTTGGCGGCACCACCGGCTCCGACGACAGCAACTTCCCGGATTTCAAGTCCACGACGTAGTCGCACAGCGTGTTGTACCCGGGCGCGGACCACACCGCGGCGTACATGTCCGAGAAGTTGCGCTCGAGCTCCGGTCGCGGGCCGATGAGCCGGTTCACGAGCACGTGGAGGGTGCCGTCGCTCTCGCGTTCGTACGCCGTCGCGAAGTGATACGTGCTCATCCTCGGAATCTCCGTCGCGTGGACGACGCTCAGGTTGCTCTTTCGCATGATCACCATCCACGCGGCGTCCTCCTCCGCCCAGCGGAACGCGTGCCCGAACGAGCCCGCGCCGGACAGCGCGCCGGCCATCGCGCCCATCGGCAGCTTCCACGGCGGCACGATGAAGGCGAGGTAGTTTTCGCTCATCGCCGCGTCGTGCATCAGCGTCATCTCCGGGCCGTTCAGCGGCAGCGGCACCACCTTCTCCACGGCGCCGTCCTTCGTTATCTTCGCGACGCTCATCCCGATCGCGGGCGGCTTCGCGAGGCCCCACGTGTACAACGTCCCGTCCGCGTCTCTCTTCGCGTGCGCGCTGAATCCCATCGGGAGGTTCGAGCCGAACACCTTGACGCCTTTCGTTCGCAACGACGTCGCGTCCACCTCGTACGGCGCGCCGCCCTCGCACAGGACGAGCAGCGACCCGGCGTGGAACATCGGCGACGTGTTCCCCGGGTTGGTCGGGAACGCGAAGACGTTGTCGAAGACGGAGTCGGCTTGGGTCCAGGCACCTCGAACAGCGACGGCGTTCGCCGCGGCGCCTCCCCTCGCCTCTTGCCTCTCGTATCGCTCCGTGCGGACCATCTTCGCGCCCGCGCGCGCGGTGTTCGTCTCCGGGTCGAGGTGGATCGCGAAGATGAAGCCGTCGCCGTCGAACCAGTGGGCGTACTTCTTCGTCCCGAGGCGGATCCGCCCGGGGCCGACGCGGTAGAGCGATCCCGCGAGTTCCGGAGGGATGACGCCCTCGACCGCGTCCGCCGGGAGCGGCGCGACGTCGACGTCGCCGCACGGTTCGAGGCCGCCGCGCCACGGCCACGCGTTCACGGCGTCGCGGACGTCGCTCGGCGGCGCGTGAGGGCCGGACGACGGCAGCGGGACGGTCACCGCGTGCTCGCCTCGCGCGCCGGAGGAGCTGACGCGGAGATCTCGACGCGACGACGACGGCGCGACGACGCGACGACGCGACGACGACGCGCGCGCGGCGGCGACGACCGCGGGCGGCGGCGCCGCGCTTCCCCGCGCGGCGGAGGACCCGACCATTCGCGAAGTCGCCGTCGTGCCGCGCGGAAGGGGCGCGCGACGCGGAGTGTCGAGGATTCCGATAAGCAGTTCGATCCTTACAGTAGTCTGATGACAGTCCCAACTGCACGACTGAAGATGTCTCTACGCTACTCGGCTCCGTCGGCGTCACGAGTAATCCGGGATCTCGATCGTGAAGTCGTCCTCCCGCGTCCCCGGCGGCCACCGAAATAGCTTCCCGTCGATCCACATCGCGGCGACCCCGCCCGGCGCGGCGACGATCGCGTCGTTGGGATCCAACTCCGTCCACGGTTGGTCCCAGTCCCCTTCCTCGAATAACCCGTCCTCCTCCGTCAACCCCAACGCCTCGTCGTCGTCCAGCGACAGCTCCGGGATGTCGTCCGGGATGTCCCCGGCCCAGTTATCCCCCGCGCCGACGCCGGGCATGGAGAACAGCCTGGACGAATCCCACATCAGCGCGCAGTCCGCGGACGACGCCAGCTTGCCTCTCCCGGTGAGACCCTTGTTGGACTTTTTCGCGATCGCGTTGGCGAGCGTCCAGTACCCCTCCGTGACGCCGACGTCGCCGTCCGAGCTCAGCAAGTTGGCGTACTGCGGCCGGTGCATCGACTTCGACAAGAAGTCCCCGCACACGGTGACGCCCGCGCAGAGCCCTCGCTGCGCTTTGGCGAACTCGACGCACCCGCGCATGCCCTCGTCGCGCGTGACGACGACGACGCCGACGGAGCCGGCGTTGGCGACGGCGCGCGCCGCCTCGTTGTCGTCGTCGTCCGACGCGTCGAGGATGCCGCCCGAGCGCACGAAGTTGATGCAGTCCGTGCTCAGGACGACGTCCGAGCCCTCGCTTATCTTCGGGCAGACGGTGACCGTCACGCCGATCTCTTCCAGATCAGCGCGCGTCTCCTCGTCGATCGTGCCCTCGCGCGCGTACGCGCGAAGGTGCGCGATGTCCGCGAACTCGAACGCGGCCTCGATGAGCCGGTACGCCCAGATGAGCTCCATGCCCTTGGGCGCGCGCACGTTGTCGAGGTCCCAGAAGATCGCGCACGCCTCCGCGGACCACGGGACGCGGCCGTGGTGGAGCGAAGAACCTCCTCTCGCGTCGGACGATGTTGACGAGGAGGCGGACGCGGAATTTGAGGACGACGCGTCGTCGCCGCTCTTGACGCGCGTCGACGGCGTTCGCGCCGCGGAGACGCGACGCGCGAGGGACGGGCGAGGGACGGACGCGCGCGAGGCGAGCGCGCGCGCGGGGGGGAGCGCGTGAGCGGCCATGACGAGCGTGGACGACGCGCGGACGCGGTGTGATGGCCGGAAGGGCGGGAACGCGGCCAGGCTGGCGGACGCGGACTGGACGCCGCGCCGCGCCGCGCCGCGCGCGCGCCGCGCCGCGACGAACCAAATCTTCGACCGACAGACGGCGACGGGGGCGTCAGATCTCCCGCGCGCGGCTCGCGGCTCGCCGCGCCCGACGCCGCGAGCGCCCTCGCGCGCGACCGCGCGTCGCGGCGGCCGCGGCGCGCGTCGTCGACATGGCGTTCACCGGCCAGGGCGCGACCGCGTACACGATGCCGAAGAGACCGAGCGAGGAGATCGTCGACCGAATGGTGCGCAGAGGCATCGCGCGGTCGTCCGACGCGCTCCCCGCGGTCGCCGCGCCGGGTCTCATGCCGCGGGACAAGCCCCCGGTCCTCGCCGTGGACGGGCACGCGGACGGCGGGACGTACCTCGCGGCGTCGCAGAACGGCAGAGGCGGCGCGGAGGAGGAGGCGGGGTACAAGAGAGAGGCGAGGTTGCTCGCGTTGAGAGCCTTGGATCCGAAAGTGCGCGCGAAGCTCCAGAAGCTGCGCGCGGAGAGGACGGCAGGTGGGGGTGGGGGGGATAGTGAAGACGACGACGACGACGACGACGACGACGACGACGACGACGGGGGGGGCGACGTCGAGAGGAAGAGGAAGAGGTCGTCGAAGGGGAAACGGAAGCGGCGGCGGGAGATGGAACGCGGCGACAGCTCGAGCTCGTCCTCGTCGTCGTCCTCCTCCTCCTCTTCGTCGTCGTCGTCGTCTAGTGAGGAGCGTAAACCGTCGAAGATGACGCGCGAAGAGCTCGAGGCGGAGCTCGCGAGGATACGACGGAAGAACGACCGGAGCGAGGAACAACGCGGCGGCGGCGGCGAGAAGAGAAGGATGAAAAAGTCGTCCAAGTCGTCGAGACGGCGGCGGCGGAAGAAGAAGTCGAGGTAGGGCCTCGTCCTCGGAGGCGCGCTGTGGTCTACTGTACACCTAGCTACTAGCGAGACGTCGATCGTCGCGTGCGAAACGATGCGATACCCTCACGATAAACGTCGAATATGATACTACGCGCGCGCCTCGGTCGCGTCTCGCGCCTCCGAGACCGTCTGCGCCCCTCGTCGTCCAATCGTCTACGTCCACGTGTCCTTGCTCACCAACCCCCGGTCCTTCAGCTTCCCTATGATCGGCGACACGATCGTCGCGAGCATGTGCACGCCGAGCAGCGGCTGAAACAAGAACGGCCACAGGAACAGCCACGCGCCCAAGAAGGGCTCGTCGTACGACAGCCCGTTCCCCGCGCTCAACCTGACCACCACGCCGATGACGAGCCACGCGAGGATGAACAGGATGACGAAGAAGTCGTACAGCAGGAACGTGTCGATGGCCTCCTTGATCCCGTCCATCTTCACCTGCGCGTCCGTTTTCAGCGCGACGCCGGCTTCCTTCGCGGCGGCGGCTTCCTTCGCGAGCGGCGAGTCCGCGGCGAGTCGCGCGATGTCCGCCTCCATGTCCGCGAGCGGATCGAACGAGGACTTCCCGACCGCGGGTTCGTCGTCCGCGTCGTTCGCCGCGTCCGCGGCGGTCGCGCGTCGTCGCGACGCCGCGGCGACGGCGCGGCGGCGCGCGAGCGACGGCGCGCGAGCGCGTCGTTCGCCGCCGGCGCGTCGCGCGAGGGTCGCGTCGATCGTGCTTCGGGCGGATATCGTCGACGACACCCTCGCGGTCCATCGACGCGTGGCCGCGGAGGGGCGACGCGCGGTCGTCAGGCCGCGCGTCGCGCTCGCGAGGCACGCCATCGTCGCGGTGGGTGGCGTCGACGGGGTGTGGTCGCGCGCGAGCGAGAGTGCGGCGACGCGAGCCGAGTGGGGGCGGCAGGTGGTCGCTGTGTAGTTGCTGAGGTGGCTGCGTGAAGAGAAAATCTCTTCGAGCGAGAAAAGCGCCCCTGAGAGTTCAAACCACGACAAGAACGCGCGCGCGCGACGGCGGCGCGGCAGCTCCGACGACATGGAACCCGGAGGCTTCGATGTCTCCACGGACCTCGCGTGCGTGATCCTCTCGAAGATCCATGATATCCCGACGCGAGCGGCGCTGATGTGCGTGTCGCGGGTGTGGCGCGAGGCGGGGAAGGAAAAGGCGTCCGTTTCCCACGGAGCTCGACTTCACCACCGTCCCCAACCTCTCGGAGGTGGGCTACGGGGACATAGCCGAGTTCATGGAACGCATCGAAGGGATTCACATAATGGAGGAGACAAGATTTCAAGGCGTGTACAGGCAGACCCTCCGCGACGGGGTGGCGCTCGACCGTATGCGGCTCGCGGGCTGTCCTTTGGACAACAAGGCGAACAACGACGAGGTGGACTTACTGGATATGTATGTCAAGCACGACCGCAGCAAGGTCAAGGCGTTCGATAAAGGCCCGTTCGATGTGTGGACGTGCGAAGAATGCGAAGCTTTTCTCGACGACAAAAGTAAGGCCTTCGTGTGCGTCGACTGCGAAGGCAAAAACACACTCGTCTTGTGTGAGGACTGCGTCGAGGACGTAGACGAAGAGGAGATTTGTTTCAAGTGCAACCAGTTTCTGTGCAGTAAGCACAGCGGGCCTTTTATCAACTTGGACTGCGATACGTGTGGAGAAGTATTTTGCATGAACTGCTTGGGTGAAGCAAGAGTTTCCTTCTGCTCGCGATGTGACGAAACGATTTGCGTGCGTGCCCTTCTCACTCCTCCTAAAGCGCTACGACTCACCGACCAACCCCGAAACTGACCGCTCTTCTCTCGTCACCTCCATCCTGTCAGGACGACTGTCAGGTGAAGGAAAAGAAGTTTGTTGGCTTTTGTGAAGAATGCGATAAACCATTCTGTTCCGATTGCAATCCCTGTCTGATGTGCTACGGATCGCACAAGGGGACGGAAAAAGGTTGTCTCTACATGTGTTGCTCAGAATGCAGCCCCGGTAAGATATATTTCTGCGAAACGTGCAACGGGTGCTGGTGTGAAAAGTGCAGGCCTTCCTTCGTGTGCTTCGGATCGAAAGAAAAGAAAGGTTGTTTCAAAATCCGCTGTTTGGATTGCGGACGCGATGACTTTGACTACTGCGAAATGTGCAACGGGTGGTGGTGTGAAAAGTGCAGCCCATCCTTCTGCGGCGATTTCAACGACCACTGCGAGTTCTGTACACGAAACGTCCCGGCTGAACGTGTATAGAGTACTCATACTCGAAAGACAGAGCGAGGGATGACGGGCTGGACACGACGAGGCAAGGCAAGAGAATAACACGAAGACGCACACGGAAAACCCCGACGACGACGCGAGACGACGACGACGCGCGCACGGCGAGCGGCGATGAATACGATGTACACGGCTACGCGCAAAAAACTACTTCACCGTGGGCGACTTCGACCGCCCCCGCGGCGTCGTCGACCCCGTCGACGGCCTCGGCGACTTCGCGCGCGTCGTCGTCCCCTCCACAGCCTTCCCCCACGACGACTTCGCAGCCTTCTTCGCCGCGGCCCTATCGTCCCCGCGCGCGCCGTACGACGTCACCTTACCCACCGCGTCCGCGTTCCTCGCCTCCGCGCTCTGCATCACCTTCCCCGCCTCGCTCAGCGCGCGGTCGAAGAACCCGCCGTAATACGTCGGCGGAGGCGCGAGCAACGCGTTGGCGCCGACGCCGCCCGTCGCGGGCGTGCCGTACCCGCCCGCGCCGCCGCCTCCCGCGCGCCCGTGCCCGATCCCCAGGCGCTCGCGCTCGGACGCGAGCGACGCGACGTGCGCGTTGGCCTCCGCCAGCCGCCGCCGCAACGTCTCCATCTCCGCCGCGACGCCGATCTCCGCGGCGACGCCCACCTCCGCGACGCCGAGGCCGCCGCCGCTCGCGCTGAGCGCGGGCGAGGTTCGGCCCGACATCGGCCCGTGGTTGAAGCTCGCGCTCGCGCGCGGGGTCGCGCCGCGGCTGATCGCGGACGCGGCGCCGCGCGACGTCCGCGGGCTCCTCGGCGGCGGCGCGTGGTTTTTCAGCGCCGCGAGCTCGTCGCGCATCGCCGCCATCTGCGATGAGAGATCCGCGACGAGCCTCCCGCCGCGGCTCATCGCGACCTCGTCCATCGCGGCGTCGTCGAACTCCATCGCCGCGGCTTCCGCGATGGTGACTTCGGTCTTCCCGGCGACCATCTGCGCGGCGAATCGCACGCGCTCCGCCGCGGCGAGGTCCTGCCGCAGCCGCCGCGACGTCTCCTCCATCGTCGCGATCTCCGGGCCGAGCTTCGCGGAGTTCGCCGCGGCGGAGTACGCCTCCGCGGCGCCCTTGCGCGTCGCGCGGAGCTCGTCCTCCAGGGCGATGATCTTCTCGGAGAGTTCGAGCTGTTTATTCGCCGCGTCCGCGTGCGCGTCCTTGAGCTTCCGTTCCAAATTCCGTATCGTCTCCTCCGCGGAGACCATCTGCGCGTGCAACGACGTCGTCCGGATCTCCCACTCCTGCGCGTGCGCCTCCGCGTCCGACGCCCGGCGCTCCGCGTCGCGTCGCGTCTCCGCGGCGTCCGCGGCGAGTCTCTCCGCGCCCTTTCGCCCTTCGCGTTCGCCCTCCAACGCCTCCCGCAACGGCGCGACCTCCGCGCGCGCGACGTCCATCCCGCGCCGCGCCTCCTGCTCCGCCGCCGCGCTTAACGCCGCGGCGTCGACCGCGGTCTTGAGCTCCGCGGCGACGCGTTTCGCCTCGCCCTCGCGCGCGGCGAGCGCTTTTTTCGTCTCGGCGAGTTGCGCGTCGCGCTCCGCGAGCGACCCTCGCGCCGTCTGCGCGTACTCCTCCGCGGCGTCGCACGTCGCGCGCGCTTCGTCGAGCTCCGCGGTCATCCTCTCCACCTCTCTCTTCGCCGCCGCGGTCGCGCGCTCGGCCTCGCGCGTCGCGCTCGCCGCGAGCGCCTCCGCCGCCGCGAGCGCCGCCGGCAGCGGCGCGCACGCCTCGAGCTTCGCCGCGAGTTCCTTCTTTTCATCCTCGATCGCCGCCGCGCGCGCGATCCTGTCCACGTTCAGGTCCATCTCCGCGCGGTACGCCTCCGTCTCCGCGCGGTACGCCTCCGCCTCGGCGATCGCGCGCTCGGTCGTCTCCGCGGACTTGGCCATCTCCGCCTCCGCGCTCTCCGCTCGGAGCGAGAGATGATGCATCTGCGATCCCCACGCGTCGTCCCACGCGCTCAACAGCGAGTCCGCGAGCGGCATCGCCTCCGCGACGCACCGCAGCGCGTGCTGCCCGGACTTTAACCGCAGCGTCGTCGTCATGTACGGCGCGCCCGCGCCGGAGCTGAACGCCTTGTGCAGGTGCGCGTGCGCGGTGGTCACGCGCTTCGCGAGGTGGTTGGAGTGCCGGAGCAGGCGCTCGTACGCGGGGCCTCGCGTCGCGGCCTCGCCGGTGATCGTCCGGTGCGGCGTCGCGACGGGGATGATCACGGGAGCGGCGTCGGCGATGTGGTGATGCGCGGGGTCGCTCCTCCACACCGCGCCCGAGGACGGCGTCGCGCCGGGTCGCGGCGTCGCGGCGTCGTCGCGCGCGGCGAGATCACATTGTTGGTGTCGTCCCGGCGACGCGCTCGCGCTCGGCGGGTCGCGGTCGCGAGGGACGACGCTCAGCGGCGAGCGCGCGGGCGTCGCGGCGAGCGCGCCTCGCGCGGCGCGTCCGAGCCTGCCCTCCACGGGGTCGTCCTCCCCGGGCGCGCCCATGTCGTCGCGTTGTGATGACGGCACGTCCGACGTTTTGGATTTATCTTTTCGTACCCCTTCGCGTGAAGTCGGCCTTTTCGTGCACAAGTTTTAGATTACACGTACAGGGGGGGTCTCCGCGCCGCTACGATACGCGTCTCTCTCAATCGGCGTACCACTCGCCCTTCCTCACGCGCGCGTGCGTCTCCTCCATGAGCTTCGGATCCTCCTTGAACACCTCCTCCAGGGTGATCGTGCTGAGCTTCTCCTGCTGCGCCTCGAGCTCCGCGAGTTTCTGGTTGATGCTCTCCAGCTCTTTCGTCGCGTTGTCCGCGACGGCGCGCGCCTCCGCGGCAAACTTCGCAAACTCCGCGGCGCTCTCTTTGACAACGTCCTTGCCCTCCCACACGCCATCCCACGACTTGAACGCGTGGGACGCGTGGACGGCTTCGTACTGGTCCACGATGTCGGGATGGGGGGACTTCGCCTTCAGTCCGGCCCAATCGACCGGCTTGGACGACGTCTGCGGGGAGGATGAAAGGAGAGGGTCGGTGAGCGTTCGATCGATCTCGAAGGACGAGCTCGTGGGTGAGACTGCTTCCCATACGACCCCGTTCGCGATGTGAACGCCGTTCCTTAAGGACTTTCCCTCCGCCGTCGCCGTCGCGCGCGTCTCGACGTCGATCGCGGCGGGACGGGAAGTCGAACGCGTTCGGGAAGTCGAACGCGTTCGATCGAGGGCGAACCCGCGGCGTGAGCGAGGAAGAAGCGCGCACCTGGGCGGCTCCGGCGTCGCGCGCCTCGTTCAGCTTCTTTTGAAGCAGCGCGAGCGAGCGCTTGGCCTCGTCGGAGACGGGCGCGGTCGTGACCTTCGACCATTCCTCCGCGATCTGATCCTCGGACATGACGGCGGTGGACATCGCCCGCGAGGTGACGTGCGGGGCGTTGAACCCGCGCGCCTGATGATCGAGCGGGGGAGTCGAGGGGGAGGATCGGGGTCAGCCGTTGATTCGCGCTCGCGCATCGCGGGTGAAAAAAATGCACGCGCGCGGAAACCCTAGCGCGCGCGAGGACGCGCGCGGGGCATCGCGCGCGGGTTCGCGCGGGCGCGCACCTGGCGGACCGCCCGCGAGGCGAACGTGCGAAGCATGACGGCGGAAAGTTCCGTCGCGTCGCGCGGGGAAGTGCGATCGCGCCGCGCGATGGCGAGCTCCTCGAAGGGGCCACATCCGGCCGCGTCGACCGACCGCGTGTCCTTCTGTTCGTCTGTCGTCAACTTTCCTCCCGTCATCATCAGCGCGAAAGTCTCGCCCACCAGGGTCGATCGCGCGGACGACGCGGCATGCAGAAGCGCGACTCGAACCCGGACCTGCGGCGGGATTCGTCCAAGGCGACGTCCGTGTCCGGCCGCGTCGTGCGCTTCGGCACGACCGCGCGCCACACGATCCCGTACAAGGTTCTGAAAGCGCGCGGGTGGAAAGAGGTGGACGACGACTCGTGGGACTTCTTCTACGCGGACGTCGGATGGATCCACGAGAACATCACGTACACGACGTCGAACAAAGGCCTGACGTTAGAGCCTCACCAGCGCGTGAACCACTTCCCGAACCACGTGGAGTTGACGCGCAAAGACCTCATGGCGAAGAACGTCAAGAGAGCGATCAAGCTCGCAGTGAAGGAAGGTCGCGATCCGTCCGAGTTTGACTTCATCCCGGTGACGTACACGCTCCCGAGCGAGGGAAACATGCTGTTGAGGGAGTTTAAAGAACGCGGCGGGACGTGGATCATGAAGCCGATCGGCAGGGCGCAGGGCAAGGGGATTTGGATCGCGTCGAAGCCGTCGCAGATCGAGCAGTGGATGAAAGAGCGAGGCATGGGGAAGGCGGAGAACAACGTCTGCTACGAAAACTTCGTCGCGCAGCGGTACTTGGAAGACCCGTACTTGGTCGGCGGCAAGAAGTTCGACATGCGCATATACGCGGTGTGCCTCTCGTATAACCCGCTGCGGGTGTATCTGTACCGAGAAGGCTTCGCGCGGTTCACCGCGACGAGGTACAGCAAGGAAGACTTCGATAACCCGATGGTGCACTTGACGAACCACGCGATTCAAAAAAAAGACGACGCGTACGACGCCTCCGTGAGCGACCTCAAGTGGTCGTTCCCGTCGTTGAAGCGATACATGCTGACGAAGCACGGCCCCGCGGCGACGACCGAGTGCTGGGCGGGGATCCACAACATCATCACCGGCTCTCTGAAGGCGGTCCAAGGCGTCATGATCAACGACAAACACTGCTTCGAGATGTACGGCTACGACGTGATGATCGACGACGATCTCAAGCCGTGGCTCATCGAAGTCAACGCGTCGCCGTCGATGTCGTCGGACACGCAGACGGACCACGACCTGAAGTTTGGGCTGCTGGACGACATGCTGACGCTGATCGACATGACCGGGTCGTTTCGAGGGCAGCTTCCGCCCAGGGTGGGCGGGTTCGATCTCGTCTACGACGGCGAGCCGAAGCGACACGAGAGCTGGGGGAGCTATCCGACGATGCTCGGGTGCAACAACAGGGACCGCGAGGACGCGCTTCGACGGCTGAAGAAGTGGACGGAGAGCTTGGACCCGAACGCGGAGAAGAAAGTGCGGCCCTCGGACGCGGTGACGATCGTGTCGTACATGGAGAAGGAGAAGCGAGAGAAGGAGAAGCTAGAGAAGGAGAAGGAGGAGAAGGAGAAGGAGGAGGCGACGGGGACGTAGAGTCGGCGCGAGCGATGATGTCTCTTCGTATTCTCGTCGAGCGTCGCGCGCGGATGGCTGCCAAAAAATCGCCGTAGGCTGTCGTCTTCCTCTCTCTCATCACTCCTTGAGGATGGGCTTCCCCGCGTCGTCGAGCGGCCACGGGTTCCCGTCCGGGTCTACCGGGACGTCGAGTTTCTGGAGCTGCGGCTCGGACCACGGGTACTTCTTCACCATCCCCCACTCGATGGGCTTCCCGAAGTTGCGCTTGAAGTTCTCCGTGAACTTTCGGGAAAACTCTTTGAACTCGGGGGTGTTGAACGACATCCGCGGGTCCTCGTGCTTGCGGAGCTTCGCGAGCTTCTCCGTGTGATCGCGCATCTCCGCGAGGAGCTCTTGCGCTTCCTTGCCGCCGCCGCCGTTCTCGGCGTAGTCCTCGAACTTCTTGAGCTTCGCTTCGTCCGCCTGACGGACGCGCGCGGAAATGAATGAGTGACGACGTAAGCGGGGAGGGAAGGGGAGGGGGCGGGTCGCGCGGACGGGTTCCGCGCCCGCGCGGCGCGAGACGACGCGCGCGACGGCGACATCGAACGCGACGAGCGCGCGGACGCGAGGCCTTCCGCGTCGCGTCTCGACGACGACGCGCACCTGTTGCGCTTCGACGCCGCCGGTGTAAGGGACGGGCATGACGATGGCCGTTCGACGCGCTCACGCGTCGACGTTCGCACTGCTCGCCGCGCGCGGAGAGAGAAGACGGGACGTCGTCGCGTGCGCGACGGACGAGCGGCGGGACGTGCGCGGCGTGAAGAACGCGAGCGCGCGCGTGCGCGTGGGATGCGAGAGTGCGCCTCGCGGGTGCGTGCGGTGCGCGCGAGCGTGTGCGCGCGCCTCGCGCGCGTCGCGGGGGCGTCGTAGTCGAAGCGTTCCCCGAGGCGTTTTCGGGAGCTCGAACGCCAGCCCTGCCCGCAGCCAGGCAGCGTCTGGTCGCGACGTCTGCGGCTCCGAGAGGTCGCGGAACTTTTGCCGAGAGGGCACCATCGCGCGCCCGCGCGCGTCGCACTTCGCGCGACGCGCGCGGGGCGAGCACGTCGCGCCGCCGCGCCCGCGCGCTTCCCCGCTGAAGGAAGCGACCGGCGGACGGCGACTTCGCGCGCGACGCCGCGAAGCCGCGACGCGATGGCGGTCCCGGTCGCGCTCGAGATCTTCTGGGTCGCGTGCAAGGCTGTCCTGAAGGTGCTCATCATCGCGAGCGTCGGGTGCTGGGCGAGGAAGAACGGGCTCCTGAACGCGGCGACCGCGAAGACGCTCTCGAAGATCAACGGCGTCGTGTTCCTCCCGTGCTTGCTGTTCACGACGTTGGGGAAGTCCGTCTCCGCGAAGTCGTTGCGAGACGTGTGGCTCCTCCCGCTCGCGGCGGCGTGCAACATCGCGATGGGCGCGCTCTTTGGAAATATTCTCATCCGCGCGTTGCGCGTCCCGCGCGCGTTCAAAGGCCCCGCGATCGCCGCGAGCGCGTTCGGGAACTCGCTCGCGATGCCCGTCGTCCTCATCACCGCCATCGTGCGCACCGGTCGGGTCGGGAACGTCGTCTTCACGCCTGAAGACGAGGCCGCGGCGTTCGTCTACGTCGGCGCCTACATGACGACCTTGACGGTGCTGATGTGGACGATCGGCCCGCCGTGGATGGCGAGCTCGAAGACGCCCTCGTACGACGACGGCGACGGCGACGGCGGGGGAAGGGAGATGATGCGCGCGATCGAGGCGGGCGTCGGGGTGGGCGGCGGGGTGAGCGGCGGCGCGGCGGGGTCGGCGGAGGGCGCGAGAGCCGAGGGAAAAGGCGGCGGCGGCGGCGGCGGCGGCGGCGTCGTGAGGAGCGAGAGCGCCGTGGAGCTCCTGGGCATGGACGGCGGCGGCTCCGAGGACGACGACGCGGTCGCGGTCGCGTCGTCCCTCTCCGCGCCGGCGCCGCCGAAACCGAAACCGCGCGCGTCGCGGACGTCGCGCGCGCTCGCGGCGTTGAGACCGGCGGCGAACGCCAACGTCTTCGCGTCGCTGCTCGGCATCGCCGTCGGCCTCGTCACGCCCGTCCGAGACACGCTGTTCGAGACCGACGGCGCTTTATACGTGTTAGGGGACGCGCTGAACATCATGGCCGGCGCGGCGATCCCGCAGGTGATCGTGATACTCGGCGCCGAGCTCGCGGACGGGCCCGATCACGCGACGTGCTCTCGCGACGCCGCCGTCGGCGTCGGGATGATTCGCCTCGCGGCGCTCCCCGCGATCAACGTCGGGCTGTGTCTCGCGCTGAAGGCGGCGCTCCCGCCCGCGGCGGTGCCCGCGTCCGCGGTGTTCTGGCTCGTGTTTCTCATCGAGGGCGGCACGCCGACGGCGAACAACATGATGCTTCAGGTGCAGATGTTCGGCACGAGCGACGCCGCGGGGGGGATCGCGACATGTTTGTTCTATCAATACGCGATGGCGCCCGTGATGCTGACCGCGAGCATATCGCTGTTCTTACACCTGATATGAACGACGACGCCGACGCCGCGGGGCGGGGCGGGGGGGTCGGGCGCGATGGCGTGATGGCGTCTTGATAGCGCGTTAGAGCGTAGCGAAAGGATAAAAGTAGAGCCTCGAGAAGGCCTTTTCCGGGTTCGCGCGAGCGCCCGAACCCACGTGATGTGCTTATGTGGCAACGTTCGTCAGAAATTAATCACGGGGCGTCTATTTCACCGAAAATACAACCACAAGAATCAGTGCAAAAAAGCAACACGTGATAACTCAGATCTCTCTAAGATCGCGGGGATCTTGTCTCGGAAGATCAAAGTTGCGGCTTTCCGCAGATCGTCGTCATTCCCTCGCACGCACGACACGCAAGATGTCCGCTCAAATGTTCGCCTCCTCTACGGTCGCGCGCGCCGCGCCCGTCTCCAAGTTCGGCAAGAAGGCCGACGGCGTCTCCGCGCGCAAGGCGATCGCCCGCGCGCCCATGACGAACCGTCGCGTCCAGGTGAGAGATATTTCAGATTACTTCTCTCGGAAGGGGGTTTTTACGGCGCGCCGATCGCCCCCGCGACGGCGGCCGATATCGACGCGCGCCTCGCTCGATCCGTCCCCGGCGTCCGGGATCGCCCCGTGTGGTGTTTTCGCGCCTCGCGCGCGCGCGCCTCGCTCGTCGCGCGCGCGAACCCGCGCGCGCGCGCGCCGCCGATCGTCCTCGATTGCAAAAGCGAACGAGGATAACATGACATCCCTCGCGCGAGATTATCCAACCCGACCCCCCCGCCGCGCGTCGCCCTGACGCCCTCCCCCCCCCCCGCCCCCCCGCAGACCTCCCCCAAGGCTGCGTTCACCGTCTACGCCGCCGTCACGAAGCTCAAGACCGCGATCGTCACCGGCGCGTCCTCCGGACTCGGGCTGTACACGACGAAGAGCCTGATCGAGAAGGGCGACTACCACGTCGTCATGGCGTGCCGCTCCGTGGAGAAGGCCGAGCGCGAGGCGAAGCGCTTGGGGTTCGACAAGTCCAAGTACACGGTCATGGAGCTCGAGCTCGGTTCCCTGGAGAACGTCCGCTCGTTCGTGAAGAAGTTCCGCGGGAACGGCAAGCTCTGCAAGAACTTGCAAACCTTAATCTGCAACGCCGCCATCTACTACCCGAACGCGGTGGAGCCGACGTTCACCCAGGACGGCTTCGAAGAGACCGTCGGCGTGACCCACCTCGGGCACTTCCTCCTGTCCAACCTCCTCCTCCGCGATCTCGTCGCCGCGGACGACCTCGGGATCGACAAGCGTCTATGCATCGTCGGGTCCGTCACGGCGAACACGAACACGCTCGCCGGGCAGGTGCCGCCGAGGGCTGCCATCGGGGACATGTCCGGGCTCGCGAACGGCCTCAACGGCGACCGCAACAAGGGCGCGATGATCGACGGCGATCGTTTCATCGGCCCCAAGGCGTACAAGGACGCGAAGCTGTGCAACATCCTGACGATCAAGGAGATGAACAGGCGCTGGCACGAGGAGACGGGGATCACGTTCAGCACGATGTACCCCGGGTGCATCGCGGACACGCCGCTGTTCCGCAACCACACCCCGATTTTCCGCTTCCTCTTCCCGCTCATCCAGAAGTACATCACGAAGGGGTACGTCACTATGGAAGAGGCGGGCAACCGGCTCGCGTCCGTGAACAGCGAGCCGCAGTACACGAAGAGCGGCGCGTACTGGGCGTGGAAGGGCGGCGGCGATCAGCTCATGGACAACTACTGGGACAATTCCAACCGCACGGAGGCGTTCGATAACACCCCGAGCAAGGAAGCGGGCGACATGCAGAAGGCGGCGAAGTGCTTCGACCTGTCCGTCGAGGTCGTCGGTCTCAAAGAGAATGAGGTCGGCCCGAAGGCGGGGTCGTACAACTTCCTCAACCTTCTCGGTGGGAACAAGAAGAACTCGAAGACGCCCGTCGCCGCGTGAGCGAGAATTTATCCGACGAATGCGTTCGAGCGAGGAGAAAGAAGGAGACCTCATCGCGCGAGCGATGCGACGATTCGCATCGCGCGCGCGAGATGAGGAGGCGATAAAAATCGTTGAGGGTCGTCGACGTGTCGTCGTCGATTCGATTTGGCTCTGCGGACAGCATCGTTAGAAGCCGTGACATAAACACCACATGTGCATTTTCTTTTCGACTAAAACTCGACCACCTTGGTCTTCTTCTTCTTCTTCGGCTTCCTCTCGCCGTCCCCCCCCGACGCATCTTTACTCCGATTCTTCCCGTCCTTCTCCCCGCCGCTCTTGCGTTTCTTCGAGTAGTCCTTCAACACCTTCTCGCCGTCTTTCGTCTCCCACTCTAGATCCTCGGGCGCGGGCGCGTCGTCGTCGCCGCCGCCGCCGCCCCCGCCCGAGTCGCTCGCGCCGTCGTCGTCCTCCTCCTCGTCGTCCGGCAGCTTCTCCCGCCCTAACGCGTCGCCGATCTCGAAATCGAAATCGTCCTCGAGGTCGTCACCGCCGCCTCGAGGTCGGACCGCGCCGCCGGCCTCGTGTTTCATCCCGGTGTCCGCGTACTTCGACCGCTTCTGCGTCTGCGCGTCTCCCTGAAACGTGCTAAACTTCGGGCACTCCGACGAGATGTGCCCGTCGCCGCCGCATCGCAGGCACTTGTCCCTCGACGGGCAGTCCTTCGCGAGGTGGTCCGTGCCCTTGCAAATCTTACACGCGCCGCCGTTGATGTAGATGCCCTGCTGGTTCTTCGGGCACGCGCGCACGAGGTGCCCGGTCTCGCCGCAGGTGAAGCACACCGCGAACTTAAAGTTGGAGTTCGGGGCCTTGCAATCCCTCGCCGCGTGGTCTTCGCTGCCGCAGTTGTAGCACGTCTTCTTCCCTCGCATGCCGCCGTCCGCGCCGCCTTTCTTCAAGCGGCAGTCCCTGAGCGAGTGCCCGACGCCGCGACAGCCGAAGCATATCAGCTTGCTCTTCCAGATCCCGCCGTCTTTGGAGCCACCGGGGAAGTTTCCTCCGCCGCCCTTTCCGCCGCCGCCGCCGCCGCCCTCGTTCGCCCAACCGCCGCCGCCGCCGCCGCGGCCGCCGGGTTTGCCGTACTTCGCGCGCTTGTAGTCGCGCTTGTTCTGCCGCGCCTCGAACCCCATCTTCGGCGAAGGGAAAGTCCCGCGTCGGCGCGCGCGGAGTGACCGGGACGCGGCCGCCGCGTTCGCATTTTCTCCGGAACTCGTCAGCAGAAAAAGCGGCACCGCGAAGTGCGACTTGGAGTCGTCGTCGACAGGCACACGTCGCCGCGCCACGGCGGTCGTCATGACTTCACCGATCGTCACCGACGCGATTCACAAGCCGGAGCGCGATGCGCGGCTCTATCGCAGGGTCACGTTCCCGAACGGCCTCGAGGCGTGCCTCATAAGCGACCCGTCGTTGGTGCGTCGCGTCGTCAGATCCTCCGCGATCGGTCCGATCGCCCTTCCAACCGTCCACCTAACCAACCGTCCGTCGACACGCGCTGACGCCCTCGCCCACGACGAATCGAACGCGCCGCAGGCGGGGATGCAGACGCCGGAGGACGACAAAGAGCCGATGGACGACGACGGCTCCGAGGAAGGCTCCGAGGAGGGCGCGTCCGAGGAGGGCGCGTCCGGCGAGGAAGACGACGACGACGACGACGACGACGAGGAAGAAGCCGGCGCCGGGATGAAACTCGCCGCGTGCAGCGTCGACTTCAACGTCGGGTTCTTCTCCGACCCGGAGTCCGGGTTCGAGGGGATCTCGCACTTCCTCGAGCACATGGTCTTCATGGGCTCGGAGAAGTACCCCGGGGAGAACCACTTCAGCGACTGGCTCTCGAAGCACTGGGGCAGCGAAAACGCGTGCACGGACTCGGAGCAGACGACGTACTACTTCGACTGCCACCCGAAACACTTGCGAGAGGGTCTGGACATCTTCAGCGGGTACTTCCTGAACCCGCTGCTGAAGATGGACGCGGTAGAGCGAGAAGTCACCGCGGTCGAGTCCGAGTTCGAACGCGTGGTGAACAACGACGCGAGTCGCGTGGAGGCAATCTTAGGTCACGTCGCCGCCGAAGCGCACCCGTACAAAGTCTTCGGCTGGGGCAACAGAGCGTCGCTGACGGAGTCGACGCTGTGGAAGGAAGGGAAGATCCGCGACGCACTGCTGGACCACTGGCGGAAGCACTACCACGCGGGACGGATGTCCATCACGCTCCTCGGCGAGCAGGACCTGGACACGCTGCAAGGTTGGGTCGAGGAGCTCTTCAGGGACATGCGCGCGGACGGCGTCCCGAAGCCGGACTACGCCCTCGCCGGGCCGCCGTACGCGAACGTCCTCCCCATGATGATTCACACGACGCGCGTCGCGGAGGGGAAGCAGCTCGACCTCGTGTTCACCGTCCCTGCGGAGATTCGAAGAGACTACGCGTCGAAGAGCACGGAATACGTTGAGGAGCTGTTAGGGCACGAGGGCAAAGGGAGTCTGTTTTCGCTGTTGAAGTCTAAGGGCTTGGCGGACAGGATCTCCGCGGGCGTCGGCGCGGGAGGGCTCGCGGACACGTCCTGCGCCGCGCTGTTCACGGCGACGATCAAGCTCACGGACGAGGGGTACGAAAAGGTGGACGACGTCGTCGCGTTGTTTTTTCAATACGTCGCGATGATGAAAAAAACCGGCGCGCAGGACTGGTCGTGGAACGAGAACAGAGCCCTGCGGGGGATCGAGTTTCGGTTCAAAGAAGAGGAGTCCGCGGCGGACTACACGGAAGGGATCGCGATGACGATGCGGCGGTATTCGCACGAGGACGTCCTGCGCGGGGATTACCTCTACGCGTCGTACAAGCCGGAGAAGGTGGCGGAGCTCTTGGATTTCATCGCCCCGAGCGCGTGTCTGTACGTCCTCAGCGACCACGGCTTCGACGTGAACCAGCCCGGGGTGGAGCGAGAGAGGTGGTTCAACGTTCCTTTCAAGCGCGCGGAGGTGTGCGCGGAGTCGCTGCGTCGGTGGGAGACGAGCGAGCCGGACGCGGAGCTGCGGTATCCGCCGAGGAACGAGTACATCGCGGAGAACTTCGACATCAAAGGCGGGAGCGCGTCTTGGGCCGCGACCGCCGCGGCCGCGGGCGCAAGCGAGCCGCCGCCGCACCCGCTCGTGACCCCGCCGGAGATTGTCCACGAGTGCGGCGTCATGCGCCTGTGGCACCGTCTCGACGACAAGTTCGACCAGCCGAGGGTGTGCGCGTATTTCCACGTCACCCTCCCCGCGATTGAACCCACCGCGGCGGCGTACGTCGCGGCGGACGTGCTCACGCTGTGCGTGCACGACTCGCTGCAGGACGAGGTGCGGTACCCCGCGGAGCTCGCGAGTTTGAACGCGGGCCTGGACGTCGTCGGGCAGCACACGATGTTATCGTTCACGTTCGACGGGTTCAACGACAAGCTCGGCGAGCTCGTGAAGTCGTACTTTGGCGCCGTGAGCGCGTTCGACGTGAACGAGTCGCGGTTCGAGAAGATCAAAGAGAAACGATTAAAAGACCTGAAGAACTATGGGCTAAAGCCCGGGCGGCAGGCGCGGTCGCTCCTGCACCAGCTCCTGAAAGACCGCGAGGCGTCCGAGCAGTCGAAGATCGACGCGTTGGAGCGCCTCACCTCGGACGCGTTGCGGGCGTTCGCGCGCGCAGCGTGGTCCGCGGCGGCGCACGTGGAGGGCCTCGTCATCGGCAACGTCACCGCGGACGAGGCGTGCGCGATGGGGGAGATGATTCGAGGAACGCTGAAGGGCGGGCCGATCGCGAGGGACGCGTTCCCGACGCGAAGGATAACGATCGTCCCCCCCGGCGACGCTCGGTTCGCGACGCCGACGCAAAACCCGGAGGAGGGCACCAACGTCGTGTACGCGTACTACCAGCACGGCGTCGCGTCGCACGAGCTGCGCGGGATGCATCTGCTCGTGCACCAGCTCATGGCGGAGAAGCTCTTCGATCAGCTGCGGACGAAGGAACAGCTCGGGTACGTCGCGAGCGCGAGCTTGGAGAGCCTGTACGACGTCTACGGGTTTCGAATCACGGTGGAGTCCGCGTTTCACGCGCCGAAATTCGTCGAGGAGCGAATAAACGCGTTTCTTCGCGGGTTCCCGAAGCAGCTCGAGGAGATGGACGAGAGCGAGTACGCGAAGACGCGCCGCTCGCTCGTGGACTCCGTGCTCACGATGGACGTGAGCTTGAGCAGCGAGGCGGACCGGCACTGGACGCACGTGACGAACCAAAAGTACCAGTTTTACCGCGGGCAAATCATCGCGTCCGCGATCAACCAAACCGGGAGACGAGCGGTGATCGACTGGCTGACGAAAAATCTCAACCCGGACGAGCCGTCGTGCCGCCGCGCGACCGTGTTCGTGCACGGGAAGAACCACCCGATCGAGTCGGGGGATTCGTCCTCGCCGCTGCGGGTGGACGACGTCGACGGGCTGAAAGAGAAGTGGGGGCTGCACCCGGCGCAAGGCGACACGACGACCGTGCCGGAGCTGCAGACGCCGCCGGAGGACATGTGCAAGCTGTCGAACACGAACGCGTCGGAGATTTTGAACGCGAAGAGAGCGAGCGCGGCGACCGGGGTCGGGAACCAGTGGGCGCGAAGGGCCGCGGAGCGACGCGCGCAGTGCGCCGCGGGGTGCGCGTGTCTGAAACCGGGCGGCGCCGGCCCGTTCAAGCTCCCGCGACTGCAGTAGACGACGGATACGGATCAGACGTACAGTAGTAGACTAACGAGCACGTCGAACGCGATGGCGAGAGCCGCTATGGGGGTGGTGACTAACACAAAACGTCGCGGTCGCGCTCTACATCTTCGCGCGCGGGTTCGGTTTCTTCTCGCCCTTCCCCTTCCCCGACGACAGCCGCTCGATGACGTTTCCCATCGCCGTCTCGATCGCGGGCTCGTTTAACATCGCCCACCCCCCCCTCGCCTCCTCCGCGATGTACGCCTCCCACTCTTCGCTGAAAGCGCGCACGACGTTCGCTTTCGTCGCCGCGCGCGCGTCGTCGGGGAGCTTCAACAGCGTCGCGAGCGCGCGCTCCGCGGTCGGCAGGAGCGCGGCGTCGCTCGCGGCGAGCTCGTGTATCAGACCGATCCCTTTCGCCTCCGCGGGCGAGAGCAGCGCGCCGCGCAACAGCGCGAGCGTCGCGTCCGCGCGCGACGTGGCGCTCTCCACGAACAGCCTCGCCCAGAACTTCGGGACCGGGATCCCGAGCGCGACTTCGTTCAGCCCGAACGTCCCGTGCGTCGTCTGCGCTCTGTAGTCGCAGCATAAGGACACCGCGCATCCGCCCGCGGGGCACGCGCCTCGGATCGCGCACACGGTCGAGAGCGGCGAGCGCAGGAGCCGGCACAGGAACGTCGTCTGCGTCTTCCAGAATTCGGCGTACCTCGTCGCGGACGTCGACGGCGCGTGGAGCTCGTTGATGTCGTTCCCGGCGGTGAATATCGGCTTCCTGAGGTCGGACGCGAAGACGACGCCGCGTATCGTCGCGTCGTTCTCGAGGTAATCCAGCGTCGCGAGGAGCGATCGCCACAGCGTCAGCGTCATCGAGTTAACGGGCTCGGACGACAGCCACGCGATCGCGTATTCTTTGCCTTTGATGTTCACCCCGCCCGGGTTGGACCGGCGCTCGATTCGGATCCCCGGGGTCGCGGGGGGGGGCGACGGGGGAGGCATCGCGTCGCGCGTTGGTGAATGAAAGAAGTGTTTCGGTCGTGCTACTGTAACGCTCTACTGCTAGTGCTTAGTTACTCTGGTCTTTTACCTTCGAAGGTGACAACTCTGTTGACCGCGTTGCTGTGTTGGTAGGGCGCCAGCGCATCCGTCGCCTTCTCGTCCACCTTCGTCCGCGGCATGTTGTCCAGGTCGACTATCAACATCGGCAGCGTCTTGGGTTTGATCATGTTCAACTGCTCGTCCCCGAACATCCGCATCTGGTCACAGAATTTTTTCCCTCGCAGGAGCCGAGGGAAGAGGTAACCCTGCTTCGCGAATGCCCCCGAGAACGCCGGTTTCTGGGCGAAGAACGAATCCGGATCGTAGTACACGATCCCCGCGTTCACCAGGATGCCGTGGTTATCCGTCGCGGACATCGACACCCGGACCATCATCAGCGATTGGAGGAGGCCCTGGCTCGGATGCAGCGGCGAGTTCTCGTCGATTTCGTGCTTGATGGTCAGCGGCATCGCGGACGTCCACCTGGCCAGCGTGGGCACCGATATCGGCAGGGTCCACGACTTACCGCCACTCGCCACGAGGTTCATGGTGAACTGCAGGTTATACAGGGTAACCGTCGAGTGCCGTATGACCTGCATTCGAACGCTCAAGTCTCGGTCGGAGAGGCACGCGTCTGGCGCGAAGATGACTTGGCGCAAGGGTTTGAGCGCTCGGGCGACGATGACCGCGCCCGCGATGGAGAGCAGGAGCCAGTGGAACCAGCCCTGAATGGCGAGGATCGCCACCTCGATCCCGGACGAGGCTCTCCTACCCGTCCACCCGAAGATGGAGTCCGTGCTGAGCCTCACCGCGGTCAGGCTCAACATCATTTTGCTCCTGAACAGCTCAGCATTTGTCTGGTCATCCGTGAAGCTCTCGGCGATGTCCACCACGAACAGCAGCAACGCGAAGGATACGATCATGAACAGCTCCATCATCACCTCCAGCAGGAGGAACTTCGCGATGGAGAGGTCCACGGTGAGAAGGTGCCAGATGTCCTCTGCTAAAGAGATGCTGAGTGCAGACTCGTCGCCCTCCGCCGCGTTCGCGGCCCTCCACACCTTCTCCTCCACCTCGCTGAGCCTGGAATCGATGGTCTTCCTCTGCATGTCGACGAAGTGGGTCTCGCCTGTGAGACCCTTTTCTAAATCCATGAACCCGTCCCGGTCGACCTCCTGCCACGCTGACTCACTCCAGTCGACATACGACCTGTCCTGCGCATCGCGTTTGACGACGCCGGGGACCTTCAGCCTCTCGCCTTTTTTTAGGTTCTCGGGATGGCACGTGAAGTGTCCATTATCGTAGGGGAGGCCTAGGAAGGCGCGCAGCCGACGCGTGAAGGTGCTCAGCTGAGGCATGGCGACCCGTGCCGTCTTTGAATGACGGGGGAGGCGTCGCGTCGCGCGTTGGTGAATGATGAAAGAATGTTTCGGCTAACCTGTGCGAGGGCCCACGGTAGTTCGGGACTTGTCAACGAACGTCGGTCTCGGATTCGTCAAAACGGCGAAGGGTACTCAAAACGGCAAAGGGTACTTAACTCTAACTTTCCGGGGTCATTCCATGTCTGAACAACGACCAAAAACTAAGCGCCCGAGTAAAATCGGGATTGTGTATCCTTGGGTAAACAATACGAGACTGAATAGTCAGTCTCGGTGTTCCGTAGTATAGTGGTCAGTATCCCACGCTGTCACCGTGGAGACCCGGGTTCAATTCCCGGCGGAGCAGACACATCTTTTGCATTTTTGACCGATGGCTTGACCGCGGAATTTTTTCCGCTGCCGTTTTGCCAAAAGAGACCCTCGCTGCTTGGGCGCGCGCGTCCCGTCGCGCTCTGCCGCGGGAACGGACTCGCTGTCGCCAACACGGCGCGTTCGGTTTCATTTCCGCGCGGAGACGAGCGGCGTCGACGCGGCGCGCGCCGTGGGGACGTGCAGAGGGGATCGAGCACGAACCGATCGATCGCGCTTTTACCATTCGGCGAGGATAGCGAGAGAGCGAACGCGCGGCGGCGCCGTCGTCGAGCACGACTCTCGTCGTCGAGTCGTATAAACAAGCGTCGATCCTCTCCGCTAATAAGTAGAGGCATCTCGCGCAACTAGTACACCCACTCGCGTTTCTCCCGCCGACCGCGCCGCGGTCGCCTGCTCCCTAAAGAATCATCGTGTCCGTCGAAATCGCGACTCACGGCTTGACGACCTTGGTGACCAAGAACCGCGTCATCTGCTGACGGTGACCGTTCTTCCGACGGTAGTGCTTCTTGCGCCGGTACTTGAACACGATCAGTTTCTTATCCTTGAAGTTCTCGAGCACGGTCGCCTCCACTCGAGCCCCCTTCACGTACGGCGCGCCAAACGTCGGCGCGTCGCCGGAGAGCGTCGCGAGGACGCGCTCGAACGCAATCTTCGTCCCGGGCTCCACCCCCTTCAGGGAGTGGCACTCGTAGTACCTTCCCTCGGAGACGAACTGCTGGGACCCGCCGACCTCGACGATGGCGTCCCACGTGGGGGACGCGCCCGTGCTGGGGGGGGTCGCGAAGCCGATCTGGTTCACCGACGCGGTCTGGCCGATCGCGGACGCTGCGAGAGAGAGGCGGGCGCGGGGAGGGAGGGAGAAAAAGGTGTGGCGGTTTAGATAAGGGGCGCGAGGAATGATGCAGGGGGGGTGGGTGGGAGCGCGCGCGCGCGATGAAGACGGCGGGCGCCGGCGAAGCGTGCGAGGCGCGACGACGCGACGCGCGGAAGGTCGTCGTCGCTCGAGAGCGGGAGGACCAACCGCGCGTGCGCGCGCGCCTCGCGGCGACGCGCGGCGCGCGCGCCTCGCACGATTCCACCAGGGACGGCCACGCTTCAGGGTTTCAGGGTTTGGTGGGTTCGTTTGCGAATCCGCGCGCGGAATCGACGCCGACGACGGGTCCGCGACGCGAATCACGGGCGACTCGACGCACCTGAGATGCAGAGACCACCGCGGGACTGCTTGCGCGTCGCGGGGGCGCCGAGGGACATCGCGCAGAACGCGTCGCCCAGGGCCGCTTTCCCGGAAAGCGCGGAAGCGCCCATGAACGCAGGTTTCGCGGAGACGGGCGCCGCCGTCGAACGCGTCGCGCGCGCGGGCGCGACCGCGGAGAGAGTCGCCATCACGGCCGACATCGTTACGTTACACGCGACGTGCGTACGCGTGCGGGGTGCGAAGCAGGCTCGCGCTCGCGTTCGCTCGTAATGCCGCGTCGTCGGCGACGTCGACGCGTCAAGTTAGCCGGCGAAAAACTCTCATGCGAGAGCGATTCCATACTGTACAAAAAAAGTTCACCGGTCAGTTGAAAGGGGAAGCCATCAAATGTTGAAACCGGGAGATGGGTGAAAAACGTTTGTATAGAACGCGCCTGCCTGAGCGAAAAAGTTCACTTGCTGACAAAACTCGCTCCGAGGCAACTCTCACTCGTCGCCGCGCGCCCCCCTCTCGCGCGCCACGAGAGCACGCGTCATGACGGCCGCGGCCGTCGCGCCCGTCGCGCGCGCGACATCGCGCGCGCCCGCGCCTCCGCCTCGCGGTCCCTCTCGCGGCGCCGTCCGCGCGGGGGTCGCTCGCCGTCGCCGCCGCCTCCTCCGCGCGTCGGCGGTCCCGGAATCGTCGTCGTCGTCGTCGGACGGCGGCTTCGGCGCGGGCGTCGGCTCGAGCGCGACGACGTCGAACCCCCTGGACGACCACGTCCCCATCGACCGCTTCTACCCGGGCCTGCGTCAGCTCCACGCCTCCCCGGACGTCTTCGTCGTGGACGGGTTCCTCTCCGACGCCGAGTGCGACTCCATCGTCGCCGCCGCGAAGACGCGCGCGATGGACCAGTCGCCCGTCGTGTACGCGGGATGGACGAACGACGTCGGCGACGTCGTGAGCACCGTCGCGCGCGGGCCCGCGATATGGGGCGCGACGCTCGCGATGCTCGCGACGTCGTCGACGCGCGGCCCCGGAGGCGCGTCTCATCTCATCACACTGACTGGTCCCCATACGACCCCGTTCGCGTGGTGCTCGCCGTTTCTTAAGGACTTTCCACCCGGCGTTTCGATCCCCGCCTTCGACGCCTTTCAACTCCGCTTCTGACGCCTTTGAACTCCACCCCGACGTTCGCTCGTATGGACAATTACCCTCAGTCGGGACGCTGGGCGCGGGCGCGCTCGCGTACGCCGCGATCGTCGCCGCCGCCGCCGCGGGCGCGCGCAATCGCGTCGAGGCGAAGGAAAAAGAGCTCCAGGGCATGCGCACGAGCACGTCGTGCGTCCTCGACGGCGGCAGCGACGGCGAGCGCGCGTACGTGCGGAACGCCAAGGCGCTCATGTGCGGCTGCGACAGCGACACGTTCGAGGCGCCGACGGTGATTCGATACGAACCGGGGCAGCGACTCGCGCCGCACTTCGACGCCAACAGAGGCGCGGACGTCGAGGACGCGAACCGCGGCGGGCAGACGCTCGTGACGATGATCGCGTACTTGAACGACGCGGGCGACGGGGTGACGCGGTTCGGACGGTTGAACGGCGGCGGGGGTGGGGCGGGCGGCGGCGGCGGCGGTGGGTTGGAGGTGGCGCCGAAGAAGGGGTCGTGTTTGGTATTTTTCCCCGCGACGCGGTCGGGCGCGTTCGACGACCGCGTGGAGCACGAGGGCGCGGAGGCGGGGGAGGAGAAGTGGATCTGTCGGATATGGCGGCACGCGAACGAGGTGCGGCCGCCGTTCGGGCTTCCGAGGGGGTACCAGCCGTGAGGGTGCGGCGACGCGTAGCGAGCTGCTGACTTGTCGCGCGGTAAAGTAGCTGAGAGGAAGTTGGTTTTTGTTCATCCGATCTCGGATAAAGCGAGTGGACGACGACGCGGCGTCGGCGTCTGGGCCACTCCGCGCGCGCGCGTCCGCACGCGCTCGTCTCGATCACGATGTCCGCCGTCTGCGCCGCCGCGCCGCCCGCGCCGCCCGCGCGCCATCGCGCGCGCGCGTCCCGCGCGACTCGCGGCGCCGCGCCTCCCGCGCCCGCGCGTCGTCGTCGTCGTCATCGCGAGTGGACGACGACGTCCTCGACGTCGTCGTCGTCGTCGTCTGACCCGCGCTCGCTCGTCGTCGCCCGCGCGGAGTTCGCGCAGATCGACGCGGAGTCCGAGGACGCCCCCGGCGGCGTCGCGGAGGGCCGCTTCGGCCCGGACGCGATCCTCATGGTCGGCTTCACCGCGGAGGAGACGACGCGATGGCGCGCGGAGCTGGACGACATCGAGGCTGAGTTCGTGAAGCTCGTGACGTGCACGACCGCGATGGCGTCCGGCGCGCTCGGCGCCGCGCTGGAGGCGACGCAGGACGACCCCGCCGCGGTCGCGGCGTCGAGCGAGGCGTACGACGAGAACGGGCGGGTCATGATCTTCTCCGGGATGATCGGCGGCGAGGTCGTGGCGCTGGTGGACCTGTGGAGGGAGACCGGGTTGGACGACACGCTCTTCGCGTGCCTCGTGCCAAACAACGAAAACTCCGACGTCGCGGGGTTGGTGAGCGAGATCGCGGACGATCACCGGGAGATGCTCGCGAAGGTCGCCGCGGAGCGAGAGGGGAAGTGACCGAGGAGAGGAGGAGGACGCGCGCGGCGAGCGAGCGAGCGACAGCGCGTGTCTATTCGACGCGTCGGCGGCGCGTCACCAACGTTTCCCTCGTCCTCCGCGCCCGCGTCCGCCGCCCCTCCCGCCGCCCCTCCCGCCGCCTTTCCCGCCTTTCCCGCCTTTCCCCGCCTTGTACGTCGCCACCGGCGGTCGGTCCTTGTAATACCCCAACCCTCGCGGCCCTCTCTTGAACGCGTACCCTCGCTTCGCGCCCGCGAACTTTTTCGACGGCGCGAACTCCGCCTCCTCGCGCGGGATCGAAAACACGCTGCTCTTCTTCGTCGGCGCCGCCGCCGGCGTCTTCGCGGACGTCGACTTGGGCGCGTTCGCGTCGACGTAGTACCCCACGCCGTCGGGCCCTCGCTTGAAGTAGTACCCGGGCTTGGCGCCGGCGAACTTCTTGGAAGGGATGAACGCCGCCGCCGCCGCCGCCGCGGGCGCCGCCGCCGCGGGCGCCGCCGCGGGCGCGGGCGCGGCTTTCGTCTTCTTCGCCGTTTTCGCCGCGTCCTCGGGGCGCTCCTGGAGCTCGCGCGCGCGCTTCTTCTCGCTCGCTTTCTTCGGCGGCGGCGGCGCGGGCTCGGACTCGGACTCGGACTCGGACTCGGACTCGGACTCGGACTCTTCGTCCAACTCCGCGTCGTCGTCCTCCGACTCGTCCTCGGACTCGTCCGTCGCCGTCTCCATCTCTTCCTCGGACTCGGACTCGGACTCGGACTCTTCCTCGGACTCGGACTCGTCGTCCCCCTCCTCGTCGTCCTCCTCCTCGACCGGCGGCGGCGCGTCCGCCCCCGCCGCGATCGCCGCGCCGACCTTCGCCAGCGCCTCCAAGTTTGGATCCACGAAGTGCCCCCCTTTCCTCAGCAACTTCACGAGGTCCGGCGCCGTCGGCGCCATGTTCCGCGTGAAGAAAGTCAACGCCGCGCCGCGACGCCCCGCCCGCCCCGCCCTGCCGACTCTGTGCGCGTACTGCTCCACGCTGCCGGGCATGTCCCAGTTCACGACGTGTTCCAGACCGGTGATGTCCAGGCCTCGCCCGGCGACGTCCGTCGCGACGAGCACGGGGCACTTCCCGCTCTTGAAGTCCCCGAGCGCGAGCTCGCGCTTCTCTTGCTTCATCTCCCCGTGGAGCGTGCCGGTTTTCTCGCCGTGGCGTCTGAGCATGTCCCCGACGAAGTTCACCGTCTTGATTCGGTTCGCGAACACCAAGACGCGCGACCGGCTCCGCCCGTCGTTCTTCCGCAGCTCCGTGATGTGCTTCAGGAGCTTCCTGCCCTTCTTGTGCTCCGCGCACACGTGCACGGTCTGGTCCACGTTGGAGACACCGCGCGCGCCGCCGTCGCCGTCGCCGGCTTTGCCCCCCGCGGCGACCGCGACGGTCGCCTCGTTCGATCGCTTCCCGCCCTTCTCCGACGCGTCCGCGGCTTCGATCTTCACGATCGCGGGTCTAGGCGCGAGCCACGCCTTCGCGACCGCGCGCACGGTCTTCGGGAACGTCGCGCTGAACAGCAGCGTCTGCCGTCCCGGCCTCGACCCGAGCCCGGCGGCGGCTCTCTTCCCGTCGTCGCCCGCCGCCGGCGCCGCGCCGTCGCGTTCGTTCGCCGGCAGCCCCGACCCGCGGAGCTTCTCGAGCTGCTCCGCGAACCCCAGCGCGAGCATGCGGTCCGCCTCGTCCAGCACGAGCAAACGCGCGCGCTCCAACCCCAGCGCGCCGCTCTCCGTCGTCGCGAGCAACCTAATGTCGGGGTGGAGTTGAAAGGCGTCAGAAGCGGAGTTGAAAGGCTTCGCGGTCGGGGATTGAAAGCGAGGGGTGGGCGGAGAGAGACGACGGCAAAAGTTCTTAAGAAATGGCGTTCACCACGCCAACGCGGTCGTATGGGGACCAGTGTACAGAACGCACCTCCCCGGGGTCCCCACGACGAGCAACGCCAACGACGACGGCTGCGCGAGCTCCTCCTCTTGCTCCGCCTGGCTCGCGCCGCCGTAGACGGCGACGCAACGCACCGGCGCCGCGCGTTTCAGTTTCCGACACACCGTCGCGACTTGCATCGCGAGCTCGCGCGTCGGCGTGATCACGAGCGCGGACGGTCGCCCGCGCGGGTCTCTCTTCGCGCGGGGGAAATCGCGCGCGTCGCGCAACGCGAACTCGACGGCGGGGAGTAAGTACGCCAGCGTCTTTCCCGAGCCCGGCGGCGCGATCCCAAGGACGTCTCTCCCCTCGCAGCACGGCGGCCAGCACTCGCGCTGGATCGGCGTCGTGCCTCGGTTGTGTCCGAGCGTTTTGAGCGCGTCGGCGAAGTAGTCCGGCACCGCCGCGGCGTCGTCGGCGTCGGCGTCGGCGTCGGCGTCGGATCGCGATTCGTCGTCGTCGGACTCGGAGACGTCCGAGCCGCCGCCGCCTCCGCCGCCGCCGCCGCCGCTCGCGCCCGGGCTCTTGATCTTCGACAGCGGCTTCGCGGCGCCGCGCATCTTCTTCGCGGCCATCTTCTCTCTCAGCGCCCTCGCCGCTCTCTTCAGCTTCTCCTGCTTTTTCCGCTCGCGTCGCTCCTCGGCGGCGCGGACGTCGTCCTGCTCGCGCAGCTTCGGCGGCAGCGGCGGGTCCTTCGCGCACATCCCGCGCTGCTTCCTCGGCACGGTCTTCCCGCCGCGGATGCGCTTCCCGTCCTCGGTCTTCCGCGACATCCGCTTGCTGTTCTTCCTCCCCTGCTTCCGCTCCTTGAAGTCGACCGTCATCGCGCCGGGCGGCGTCGAGTCGAGTCGATCGTCAGCTCCGACGTGCGTCGGCGGCGGTGTCGATCGTGCCGACGGCGGCGGCCGCGCGCGCGGAGAAGGCGGACGACCGCGCGCGAG
Source organism: Micromonas pusilla CCMP1545 (assembly GCF_000151265.4). Taxonomy (NCBI): domain Eukaryota; kingdom Viridiplantae; phylum Chlorophyta; class Mamiellophyceae; order Mamiellales; family Mamiellaceae; genus Micromonas; species Micromonas pusilla. The sequence goes on from NW_003315885.1 coordinate 906,984, forward strand.
TGCCGGGACGCGCGCGGCGCGTCGACCGTCGTCGGTTCGAGCGCGGTTCGCCGAGTCGACGACGCGCGCGGGTCGCGCGCGGGGACGGCGTAGGGCGCGCGGCGGCGTGTGACGGCCGCGCGTCGCTGTCGGAGCCATTTCGTTCGTCGCGTCGCGTCGTCGCGTGCTGCGCTCGGAAAAAGTCGTTGTCACCGCTCGTCGGATTTGAACAGTCTGTCGCCCGACTCCTTCACTTCGACGCGCGCGCGAGGCGAGGACGCGCGCTCGAGCGCTCCGCCGCGCGCATGACCACCCCGGAGACGTCCGTCGCCGAGCGGTAGCGGCGAGTATCGCGCTCGGGGACGCGGCGTTCGCACGTCGACGCCGCGCCATCTGAGACCATCACGAGACAGCTAGATGAGCGACTACCGGCGATGGCAGCGCCCCGAGCCGCCGTCCGCGCCCGTCGCGCCCGCGCCGACGCGACGGGAGGAACCGCGCGACGACGGAGCGCCGGCGGAGCGTTTCCCCGCGTACTTGCCGTACGTCCACGTCGCGAGCCCGCGGTCGCGGCGGCGCGAGGAGAACCGCCCGCCGCGCGCCGCGGACGACGACGACGCGCGCGCGGAGACGATGCGCCTCGCGGTGCGCGCTCGGAAGGAGCGCATGATGCGCGTCGCGCGCGAAGACCAGCGGCGGTCGACGTATCGCGCGCTCACGACGCGCGCGCCGCTGTCGGACCTCACGTACATGGCGCCGCCGAATCCGCCGTCGCGCGCGGTCGCGGACGACCTCGCCGCGGTCGCGACGACGGCGGCGGCGGCGGCGGCGGCGGGCGTCGAGCGCGCGCGATTCGCGGCGGCGGCGACGAGCGCGAGCGCGAGGTACGACGCGCTCGGTCTGTCCGACACGAGCCTGGCGCGGGTCGCGAGGGCGTGGGACGAGCGACGCGCCGCGGAGGAGGAAGCGACCGACGACGCGGCGAGGAGGACGCGCGAGGAGGAAGCGAGCGGCGGGGCGAGAGACGACGAGACCGCGACCGCCGCCGCGACGCGGGACCCTCGCGCCGCCGATGACGCCGACGCCGAAGCCGCCGCCGCGGCGAAAGCCGACGCGCCGTCGTCGCTCGTCGAAGACACCGCGCGCGATTTCGAGCTCGAGGTGGAGATGCGCGCGATGCCGTACGACCGACGCATGGGCCCCGGCCACGGCGCCGTCGCGCGAGAATTTGAGCGACGGCGACTGCGACGCGAACGCGACGCCGCCGCGACGCGGTGCGAGCTGTGCGACGCGCGCGAGCCGCACGGCGCGGCGCGTTGCGCGTTCACGCTCGGTCTCGTGCGCGGCGCCGGCGGCGAGCGCGCGGGCGGGACGTCGCTCGCGAGGAAGCTTCACGACGCGCGAGGCGACGCGATTTCGGAAATTTGGTCGAGAGCGGACGAGGACTGCGGCTTTCGCTCGAGAGAGGCGCTGACGTCGCTGAAACTGGACGGCAAAGGGATCGATATCGTCCCACGCTTCGGCGAGGCGGGCGCGCTGCCGAACATCGCGGAGCTGTCCATGTGCAAGAATTCGATCAAGCGGCTGCCCGCGAAGCTCGACCGGTTTTTACCCAACCTCGCGCGTCTTCGCGTCTCGAGAAACGCGCTCGAGGGCGCGTTGTCCGACGCCGTGGGGCGCCTGACGAAGCTCACGACGCTCGAGCTCGACGGGAACGATCTCACGGCTTTGCCGAGAGACCTCTCCGGCCTTGTCTCGCTCGTGGAGCTGAACGTGTCCAAGAACAAGCTGAGCGCGTTTCCGCCGTCCATCGGAAAGTGCGCGTCGCTTCGCGTCGTCAACGCCAACGACAACGCGTTGACGTCGCTCCCGTCCGAGTTTTTCACCGGGTGCGTCGCGCTCGAGGAGTTCTGGTGCCGCGGCAACCGCCTGGAAGCCCTCCCGGACGCGCTCGCGGACGCCGCCGCGCTGAGAAAGCTCGACGTCGGCGCGAACGCGCTCGCGTCGTTCCCCGACGTCGCGATGCTTCAGGTGCGTTCTATACAAACGTTTTTCACCCACCGCTCGGTTTCAACATTTGATCGCGTGGGTCCCTTTCAACTGACCGGTGATTTTTTTTTGTATGGAATGGCCCTCAGCGCTTGGAGGCGCTGTGGGCTTCGAACAACGCGCTGACGGCGCCGCCGCCGGGTCTCCCCGGGTGCGTCTCTCTTCGGCTGCTGTGCCTGGACGGGAACCGAATGCGGACGTTCGGGACCGCCGCGCACGGGATCGACCTGTGCGAGTCCCTGCGCGCGATATCCGCGCGCGATAACGGGATGCGAACGCTCGGGAGGGAGATGTGCCGATCCGACGAGCTCGCGGGTTCGCTCAAAGAGCTGGACCTGCGAGGGAACGAACTGAGGAGGCTGCCCGCGGCGGTCGGGCGGCTTCGCGCGCTGTTTTCGTGCCGCGTGTTCGACGAGCGCGACGCGAGACGGGGAGGGAGGGAGCGCGGCGCGCGCGACGGCGTCGGAGGACGGTTCCCGTCGCCGTCTCGCATCGCGCGAACGCGCGACGACGACGACGGCGACGGCGGCGGCGGCGACTACCTCGCCGCGGACGCGCGCCGTCTGTTCGAGACGTTGTCCCTCCCCGACGCGCTGGACTACCTCGAGCAGCTCGACGTCGAGCTCGAGGAGTGCCGCGACTGGGCCCCCGGCGCGCGAGAGCGCCCGCTCGCGGACGGAGGCGCGAGACGCCGCCGCGCGAGTTTCGGCGACGTCTCGGAGCTCGCCTCGGCCGCCGCCGCGACCGCCGCGGCATCGCTCGCGAAACGCCGCGGCGCGTCCGCGTCCGCGTCCGCGTCCGCGAAGACGAAGATATTCGGACCCGCGGTCGTCCCGCGCGGCCCGAAGCCGACGACGCGGGACGTGCGAAAGGGAGAAGAGCTCGCCCGCGCGATGGAGACGCTGCGACGCGCGCCGATATTTGACGCGTTGGACGACGGCGAGATTTCCCTCCTCGTGAACAACGGGTTCGCGACGCGCGCGTACGCCCCCGGCGCCGCGATCGAGTCGTCCTGGGGCGACGAGCGCGACGACGACGGCGGCGTCGTCGACTGGAGGGACGCGTGCCGGATGCTCATCGTCACGCGAGGCACCGTGGAGGTGTCGCCGCGTCGCGACGCGTCGCGACGAAAAGGCGGCGGCTCGCGGTCGCTCGCTGCGCGCGTTCGCCGCGCCGGCGACGTCGCCGCGCACGGCGTCTCCTGCGGCGGCGACGCGCGAGAGACGCGCTTCGCGCGCGTCGGCGGCGCGGTCGGCGCGATGTCGATGCTCACCGGTGCGCCCGAGCCCGCGGACCGCAGAGCGGGCTCGGGGGAGCCCCTTGAGGTTGTGGTCCTCACCGCGCGCGCGATGGACTTCGCGCTCGTAAACTCGAGACGCGCGCGGGACGTCGTCGCGCGCGCGATATCGCTCGCGAAGCTCGTGGACGCGTCCGCGTCCGCGGACGTCGACGCGGTCGTCCGGTCGATCGGCGAACGCGCGGTCGCGCGCGTGACGGCGCGGCTGGCGGCGTCCATGGACGCGCATTTCGGTCGCCGCGCGACCGCCGCCGGTATCGGCGATTCATCAGTCGCGGCGCATCGCGACGGCGCGACGTTGTGGGCGCTCGCGCGGACGATCATCGCGTGCGATCGATGGGCGCGCGCGCTGTCGCGCGTGGACGTGTTTCGGTCGTTGACGTTCGCGGAGCGGCGCGTCGCGCTGCGCGCGGGCCGACCGACCGTGAAGCGCTACGTCCTCGGCCGGAGGGTGTACGCCGAGGGCGACGCCGCGCGCGGCGGCGGCGGCGACGACGACGACGACGACGCGTCGTCGTGTCTCTTCGTTCTCCTCTCCGGGTCGCTCAGCGTGTACGCGGACACCGCGCCGACGCCGCCACTGGACGTCGTGAACCGCGCGCGCCGCGACGTGCTCCTCGAGTCGTCGCGGCTGTCGTACGCGGGCGGGAAGACCACGCTCGGGTCGCGGTCGAAGGCGCCGTCGCCGCGCGCGCCCGCGGCGCCGGCGAGGGTAAAGATCGGGACGATATCCCCCGGCGGCGTGTTCGGCGAGGAGACCGCGCTCGCGGGGAAACCTCGCGCGTACACCGTCGTGTGCGCGGAAGAGGACGCGACCGCGCTCGCGATCCCGTCGCGCGCGTTCGTCGAGGTCGTGCGGGCGCGTCCGTCGCTCGCGGACGTCTTCGCGAGGTTGACGGCGTGGCGCCGAGCGGAGGTCGAGGCGGAGGCGACGGCGGCGGCGGCGGCGGCGGCGGCCGCCGCGGAGGGCGGCGCGGCGCGGAAGAGGGTGAGCGTGACGGTGACGCCGCCGTCCGTGGCGGAGATCGTCGCCTTGGGCGATCGCGTCGCCGCGTTCGCGGGGTTGCGCGGGTGAGCGTCGCGCGCGCCGGCGCCCGTCCGCCGTTGGACTGCTAGGTAGATTTTATCATAGACGAAGCGCGATTCGATACACGTGGTGTAGACTGTCACTGACAAGCGCAGAAGCACATTCGCGCGCTGACGCGCTCGCTTCCTTCACTTCCCGAACCCGCCGCCGCCGACGCCGCCGCCGACACCTCCGCCGATCCCGCCGACGCCCGCGGCGCCGATCCCGCCGCCGAGGCCGACGTCCGCGCCGACGCCCGCGCCGACGCCGCCGACGCCGCCGCCGACGCCGAACCCGGCGCCGACGAGGTCTTCCGGGGTCCCGATTCCGCCGTTCACGGCCGATCCGGGGACGACGCCGCCGCCGCCGCCGCCGCCGCTGGGGTCGATGAATCGATCGCCGTCGATCGACTCGGCTTCGAGGGCGGCGGCGTCCGCGTCGACGGCGGCCTGGTCGCCGCCGCCGCCGCCGCCGCCGCCGGCGGCGACGTCGACGCTCGCGACGCCGGAGACGGACAGACCGGTGTACCCGCTCTTCTGCGCGGTGAACTCGCCGACGACGGCGCCGTCGTTCGCGGTGAAGTCGAGCGCGCGCGGGCGCCAGGGCAGCCACGACGACAGCGACGCGGGGTCGTACGGAAGGAACCCGAAGACGGGGTACACGCCGGGGACTTCGATAAGGAGCGACCGCGACCGTCGCGCGAGGGGGGAGACGCCGTCGCGGCGCGTCGGGGCCGTCGCGACGGTGCCGACGGCGACGAGGAGCGCGCACGCGGCGAGGAAGAGCGTCGTCTTCTGTTTCGCGCGCATAGTCGACGTCGTCGTGCGGGGCGCGCGCGCGTGTGCGTGGCGCGAGCGCGGACCGCGCGCGCGTCGCCTCTTCAGACGTTTCGTCCGAGGCTCGTTTTTATTTCAAACTGAACGAGCGTCAGGTGTCGGGTCTGGGACGAGCCGACGCGCACACGACCTCGCGCGCGCCGCGACGATGCCCTCGTGGGAACGACGCCCGCGACCGCGCGAGGCCGCGCCTCTCCGCGCGTGGAACGGCGTCGACGCCGTCGCGCGCGTCGCGACCGCGCGCGACGAGACCGGGGAGAACGCCGCGCGCGCGCGGCGTCCGAATCTCAACCCGCCGGCGGACGGCGCGGGAATCGTCTCGTGCGCGCACTGTTACAAGCGATACAAGACCGTCGAGCTCCTGCGCGAGCACGAGCGCGATGCGGGGCACTCGCGCCACGACCCGCGATGCGGCGAGTGCGGGAAGCACTTCGCGTGCGTCGACACGCTGCGCCAGCACCTGGGCCTGACCACGGGGCCGAGCGCGGCGAGATGTAAATCCGCGTTCGAAGCGCGCGGCGGGTGCGCGCGGTGCGTGTTCATCCCCCCGTCGTCCCCCGCGACGACCGACGAAGCCGACGCCGACGCGGCGTCCGCGTCCGCGCGCCGCGAGCGCCACAGGTGCCCGTTCGACGTCGCGGCGGCGCCGGCGCGAGGACGCCGCCGCGCGGTCGCCGTCGACTGCGAGATGGTCGGCGACGACGTCGACGGCGGCGGCGCCATGTGCGCGCGCGTCTGCGTCGTGGACGAGCGCGGCACCGCGCTCCTGTCCACGCACGTCGCGCCGACGAGGCCGGTGACGGACTACCGGACGGAGCTGACGGGGGTGACGGAGGAGAGCTTGCGCGGGGCGCCGTCGTTCGAGGACGTCCGCGCGCGGGTGTTGGCGTTAATCCGCGGCGGCGGAGGAGGAGGAGAGGTAACGCCACACGACCACGCGTTTCTCGTCGGGCACGACCTCGCGCACGACCTCGAGTGCTTAGACATCGCGCGCGAGATCCCGCGCGCGATGCTTAGGGACACCGCGACGTACGCGCCGTTCAAGAGGCACACGCATCGGCCGTACAAGCTGCGGACGCTCGCGGAGGCGTTTCTCGGGTTGCACATTCAAACCGACGGCGTCGCGCACGACCCGAGGGAGGACGCGCACGCGGCGATGCGGCTGTATCTGGGCGCGAGGGATTCGTGCGAGGTGCATCACCCCGACGTCGACGCGCGCGAGGCGGCGGCGGCGGGGACGGGGGAGGAGCGCGGCGCGGACGGCGCGTGCGGCGCGCCGAGGTTTCGGTGCTGGTGCGGCGACAAGGTTGGGGCGGAGACGACGGACGCGGACGGGGACGCGCCGCGGCGGGGCGCGTCCGCGTCGACGTCGACGACGCCGACGAAAGCGGGGAAGAGTCGAGCGAAAGGACTCGCGCCGAGCCCGGTGGCGGTGCTCAAGGACGCGACGAACGTTCAGTCGCCGAGCGCGAAGTGACGACGCGGCTTGTAGAGTATCTCATATCTTATAGCTCGACGACGACGCATCTTAGTCTAAGTAAGGCTCGACGACGCTTCACAACAGCGGAAGCGATTCCGCGGGCTCGAGCGCCGCCTCGCGCCCGCGCCGACGCCGCGCCGTCGCGACGAGCGCCGCCGCGGCGCCGACGGCGGCGATGCAGCACGCGAGAACGGCGCCGTCGCCGCCGCGCGCGTCCTCCGTCGCCCCCAACGACGCCGACGAATCCGACGGCGGCGGCGGCGGCGAGCGAACGTACACGTGATTCTGATTCTTCTTCAGATCCTCCAACGGGCAGGTCTCCCAGCACGTCCCCCACACGTACGAGTGCACGATCGACGTGAGGTTCCCGTCGCCGTCGTACAACGTCTGCGGCGTGGGTCCCTTGTACTCTCGCGCGACGTGCGAGCCGTCCTTCGTCGTCGAGACGCAGTCCGACGCGTCGAGCGGAGAGACGTCCTTGTCCATCGCGAGCGAGTCGTGGTCGAACGGGTCGTCCTCCCCCACTTGCATTTTCTCGCCAATCATCGCCGCCTCGGATCGGAATTTCTTGAAGTTTTTCGCGGGCTCGCACCTCGCCTGGCCCGTCGGGAGCGTGCCGTGCCCTTCGCAGTTCGACTCGGGTTTGCACAGGCCCTGGGACTCCGCTTCGGGGTAACAGTTCGTGTCCACCTCCAGGGTGAACCCGAACAGCATGCCAGCCTTGAGCCCCGGGACGCACGCGTTCCAGTTCGTGTTCCCGCGCTCGTCCAAGGTGTCGTTCTTCGTCATCTTGACCGCGTCCCCTTCCGGCTTCGAGGCCGGCTTGGCCATTCCGGTGTAGTCGAAAACTTTGATCAGCGGCGATCGGATCTGCCAGCCCTTCTCCGCGAAATCGCCGACGACGTACGCGTTCTTGATCTCGGGCGCGGTGCCTAAGAATGTCCCGGTCCAGTGCACCCCGGGGTTGCACGTGTAGTGGTCGTCCTTCGTTCGGATCCCCGTCCACAGCGTGAAGTTTTGATACCCGGGCGGGCACACGAATCCGACGTAGCCGTCCGTGCGCGGGGTCCCGACGACCGCGGGTTCGCCCGCGACGCCGCGCGCGACGAGCGCGAGCGCGACGACGAGCGCGAGCGCGCGGGAGAGAGCGCGCGACATCGTCGAACCGGCGCGGTGGAGCGCGCGGACGATGCGCCCGTTAGGAGTGAATCGGGGCGTGCTGTGTAACACCACCTGACGCGCACTGCACGCGGAAAGAAAAAGTTGAACACTCTCCGCGCGCCCCGGTCAAGTCGATCGAGCTTCGGTTTCAGCATCCCATGTTTTCAACCCGTGAACCCGTTCGTCTCACCCCGGCTCCCGCCTACGAACTCTCGGCAGCCTCGAGCGCCCGAACGGTCTCCTCCCCGCCGCGACCGTCCGCGCGCACACGACGCACGCGCGCGCGCGCGTCGACGCGATGCGTCCCCGCGCTCCCCCGCCGCTCCCCCGCGCGCGTCTCCTCGCGCTCCTCCTCGCGCTCCTCCTCGCGCCCGCGCGCGCGTCCGCGCGCGGGTGGCGCCCCTCCGCCGCGAACGCGTTCGGCTTTCTCGTCCCGGAGCCCCCCGGCGGGCGAGGGTGCGGACGCCTTAACTACGCGAACTGCTTCCCGAGGGCGACCGCGACCGCGCGGCGTTGGAGCGCGACGCTCGACGCGGCGTACGACGCGCGCTCGGGAACGACGACGACGCGTGTGGGCGCGGAGAAGGACGACGACGACGACGACGACGACGACGCGCCCAGAGTAGTCAAGACGCTCCACGGGGACGTCTTCGCGGACGCGTCCGCGGCGCTCGTCCCGGACGTGGACGAGTATCTGTACTCCCTCGACGCGCTGAGCGACGCCGCGAGGTCGATCGCGGACGACGTCGTCCGCGGCCTCGCGCGCGAGGCGGAGGCGAAAGCCGCGGCGGCGGCGCTCGCGGCGACGGCGGCGCGAGACGCCGCGCGAGCGACGCTGCTCGGAGGACACGAGCGCTGACGGAGGAAGGGGGGCGCGCGCGATGATGATAAGGTTATGCGAGAGGAGTTACGTCACGTGTTACACGCCGCGACCTCTCCGCGACGCGCTCGCTACCTAGCTATCTACCAGACGGGACCAGACGCGCGCTCGCGCCGAAACTTCTTCTTCTTCTTCCGTCTTTCTTTCTCTCGCCGCTCGCTCACTCGCGCTCGCCGCAGTCGATGATCTCGATCTGCGCCTTCGGCGTCCCGTCCTGGCTCCCCTTCGCCTCCATCGCGCGGACGACGTCCTCGCCGCTCGTGACCTCCCCGAAGACGACGTGCCGCATGTCCAGATGCGGCGTCGGCGCCGTGGTGATGAAAAACTGCGACCCGTTCGTGTCCGGGCCGGCGTTTGCCATCGAGAGCAAAAACGGACGGTCGTGCGCGATCCCGAACGCTTCGTCTTCAAACTTCTCGCCGTAGATGGACTCCCCGCCCGTGCCGTTCGCCTTCGTGAAGTCCCCGCCCTGGCACATGAAGCCCGGGATGACGCGGTGGAAGCACGACCCTTTGAAGTGCAGCGGTTTACCCTCCGCGCCGTCGCCTTTTTCACCCGTGCACAGCGCGCGGAAATTCTCCGTCGTCTTCGGGACGTGGTTTCCGTACAGCCCCATCTCGACGACGCCCTCGCGCTCGCCGTTGATCGCGATCTCGAAGAATACGCACTTCGTGATCGTCGTGTCACCGGGCGGGGGCAGGTCCGACGCGAGGACGTGCTCCCACGGCTGATACGCGTCCTCTCTCTCGAGAACGACGACGATCAGGTCGTCGTCCTCGCGCTCCCAGTAGCATCCGTCGACGTCGACCGTCCCCGGGAGGTCGCCGCTCAGCGCGGGCGGGGACGCGCCCGCGAACGTCACCGTCAGCCTGTCGCGGTAGAACTTCACGTCGATGTCCTCGCGCGTCGTCCCGGGCGGCAGCGGGATCGTGAGCTTCACGTCCGTGGACTGCGGCGCCGCGGTCCATCGCGCGCCGGGCGGGGCGTCGGGGGACGCCTCGAGGAGCGCGCGCGGGGCGACGACGCGGCGCGCGCGCGCGGGTCTCGGTCGCGCGGCGGTGCGCGATGAAGAGGACGGGAACGACGCGCGGGCGGAGGTGGAGAACGCGGGCGCGGCGGCGAGCGCGCGGGCGGTCATGACGCGCGACGAGCGCGCGCGCGCGAGTGCCGATTGGAAGGCCGTCGAAGGCGAGATTTTTGTCGCTGGCAGAGAGCTCCAGTGAGCGTGTCGGACGCTGCCCGACCCGCAAAAATACCCGCGTCGTGCTCGTGATACGGTCCCCGCGGGCCGCGGCGCTTGCGCATCTCAGGACCGAATCGCAGTGAGCATTTAGTCTGCATTATTTTGTCGTACGCTGGGTGAGAACGGTTTCGCGGGGGCGATTTTTTGTCGTCTGGGCTCCTGGAAGGGGCGCATAATCCTGGCCGCGCGCGATCAGAGACGCGCGCGCGAGGAAGCGACGCCGTCGACGCGGACGCGAGCGATGATACCGTCCGCGGGTATCCTCCCGCGCTTCCGCGCGCGGGTGGCTCGGAACGCGCGCGACGCGCGCGGTCCGTCAGAGTGGACGACGGCGGCGAACGGGAAAAACGTGGTGGGGGACGATAAATCCCCATGTCGTACGCCGCGTCTGACGTCGCCGCGCGCGCGCTTCCTCCTCGCGTGCGCGCTGACGATCGCCGCGGTGGTACTCGACGCCGCGTTCTCGCGCGATACGCGCGACCGCGCGACGACGACGACGACGACGGCGGCGTCCTTCGCGGACGTCGCGGGCGATGTGGTTCGAGTGGGGGACGTTCTTGATCAAAACCAAACGATGACGATTTCATCACCTTCACGCGATTACGGCGGCGTGGACGAGCGCGGTATCGGGGCGTACCACGGGTTGACAACTGCGCAGCACTTCCGAAGGCGGCTGCAGTCGGTGACTACTTGGGGGCAAGTAGGAAGCGACATCGAAAGTACTTATTCGGACGGCTTCGGGATGTCCGTGTCCTTGTCTCACGACGGCACGCGCATGGCCGTCGGTGTGCCGAACAGCATCCTGTATAATAGCGATTCAACCGGCGAGGGCTCCGTGCGCATGTTCGAAATGAGCTCTGGAACGTGGACGCAGCTAGGTAACACACTGAGCAGCGCGGTCAACTACGAGAACTTTGGAAGCTCGGTGTCGATGTCCGGGGACGGCACACGCGTCGTGATCGGCGCGCCGCAATATGACCCCGCCCCTATCGGTGCCACCTCCGGTCACGGTGGCAGCGCCATCCAATACGACGGCCGCGTTCGCGTGTATGAATACGCTGCGGGAGCGTGGACACTAATGAATGGGGGCGATATCGCAGCTCCGGCGTCGACAGCTTATTTCGGGGACAGAGTGGTGATTTCCGGCGATGGCGCGACGATAGCAACCACAAGTCGACAACCTTCGTGTTCCGTGCTGATCTACCGGTATAGCTCGGGGGCTTGGTCGCAGATAGGCAGTACTTTCACCACTTCCTCTACATCTATGGATTGCAGTACAAGTTCCTTTGGTTATGAAAGCCGGTTTGGTTTGGCGCTCTCCAACGACGGCAGTGTTTTCGCTTTCGGCGAGGGATTCTACTCCTATCACACGGGCAGAGTGACCTTGCACACGTACAGTTCCGCGTCCGGATGGACGCAACGGGGCGCTGCACTTTCTATGTCGGGATTTGGCAACATTTTTTTCGGGACAACGGTCTCTTTATCGAGCGATGGGTCCCGCTTGGCTATAGGCGTTCCGGGATACGACGGCTCCGGCTCCGGCTCCAGCTCGGACGACCGTGGTCACGTTGTCGTGTACGATTTCAACTTTGGAACCGACGCGTGGACAATCGTGGGGGCGGGGATCGACGGCACGAGTCAATGGGAAAGGTTTGGTAACTCCCTGGCCCTCTCTGGCGATGGCACCCTTTTGATTGTTGGTTCGCCCCATAACTTTAACTCTGCTATCGGGTCAACTGACGGGAGAGTGCGGGTGTACCAGTACACCTCTGGATCGTGGTATCTCACGGCCGGGAATCCTTTCTCGGGAAAGTCGTATTCATATGAACATTTCGGAGCATCCGTGGACATGTCCCTCGACGGCCTGACAGTGGCTATCGGTGCACCTGGTGGCGCCGTCGTAGGTGGGACTGGAGTCCAAGACGCATTTGTCCGCGTGCTCAAGCTCGGGTGCCCCGCGAACGAACGCGTGCAGTCTGGTGCGTGCGTCGCGTGTGCGGCGGGGACGACCAACGTCGCGGGCGACGACCCCACGGACACGGTCACGGGGGACACGCAGTGCGACATCACGTACTGCCCCGCGAACACACGAGTGGCCGCGAATACGTGCTATGAATGCCCGAATAACCAGGTCAACGCCGCGGGAGACGACGCGTCGCTAGCAGACACGACGTGCGACGCCGTGTCCGGGGCTTGGACGCAACTGGGCAACGACATGAACGGCGACGTGGGCGGGGACTTTTCGGGGACCTCGATAGCCATGTCGGACGACGGTACCCGCGTGATCGTCGGCGCGCCGGACAACAGAGGCGCCTCGGCGAGTCCGCAAGGCCACGCGAAGGTGTACGAGTACAGCTCTGGGTCGTGGTGGCAGCTTGGGCTCGACATCGACGTTCTCATTGATGCGCAGAATACGGGAGAAAAGGCCGGGTATGCGGTATCCATGAGCGGCGATGGCACGACCGTGGCGATTGCATCACCCGACTTTTATTGTTCTTCTGGCTGTAGCGTTGCAGGTTACACTTACGGATATTCCGAATATATTGGACTCGTGCGCGTGTACACGTACAGCTCCGGCTCGTGGACGCTGACGTGCTCGTTTGGAACGGATGTGACAGTAGAATACGGACGCAAATCGTCTTTGGCGATGTCTTCTGATGGCACGATAATAGCTCATGGACACTGGCAAGATTCAACCACTGGGACTCGTGGTCGCGTGGACGTGTACAGGTGCAACAGCGGGGTGGCGACTAAAATTTCCACTTCCAATTCGGGTGGTTCTGCTATTGATGCGTTCGATGACACATACCCGTCTACTGGATATTCGAGGATGGGGACGTCGGTGTCTCTATCTAGTGACGGCACGGTCCTCGCGATCGGTAGTCCGTACGCTTCTTATTATAACGCTTACACTGGGATTACTGCGAGAACTGGTATAGTGAGAGTTTATAAGTATGCGTGGGACTCTAGTGCTTCTCCCGCCGGTTATAGATGGAGTCAACAAGAAACACCTGACAGCAATAACGCGCTGCCTAATAATATTTTTACGGGCGATTCTGGCGGTGACTTGTTCGGGCAATCGGTAAGCTTATCTGGCGACGGCACTCGTTTGGTCATCGGCGCGCCTGGGAACGTTGCGGGTTACGTCTCGATGTACTACTACTCGATTGGCGGTGGTGGATACGACTATTGGATTAAGCATTACACCGCCAACGGGGATAATATTGGAGACCAATCCGGGTACTCGGTCGCGATGTCCCGTGATGGCACCCGCGTAGCCGTCGGAGCGCGTTACGACGACGGCGGCGCCACAGACGCGGGGCAAGTGAAAGTGTACCAACTTGGTCTCGGCGTTACTCCCTGGTGGCAAGTGCTCTCGGGGATCGACGGCCTCGGATCGAACGACCAATCCGGAACCTCGGTGTCTATGTCGAGCGACGGATCACGGGTCGCCATCGGCGCGCCTTTCGCCGTCGGAACCGCCGGCCCGTACTCCGGGGTCACGCGCGTGCATTATTTACAGACCGCGTGCGCCGCGAACGAACGCGTCCAATCCAACGCGTGCGTCGCGTGCCCGGCAGGGTCAACGAACGCCGCGGGGGACGACCCGTCGGGCGTGGACACGTCGTGCGAGTGCGCCGCGAACGAACGCGTCCAATCCAACGCGTGCGTCGCGTGCCCGGCAGGGACGACCAACGCCGCCGGGGACGACCCGTCCGGTGGCGACACGACCTGCGACGTCACGACCTGCGCCGTGAATCAGTACGTCGCTTCGAACGTCTGCACCGCGTGCCCGGGCGGCTCCACGAACGCCGCGGGAGACGCCGCGTCCGGCGCCGACACGACGTGCGCGTGCGCGGTGAACCAGTACGTATCTTCGAACGTCTGCACCGCGTGCCCGGCGGGGAAGACGAACGGCGCGGGCGGGGACGCGGTGCCGGGGCCGGACACGCCGAACTCGTGCGTCGCGACGCTCTGCGCTACGAATCAGCACGTCGTGTCGAACGTGTGCACCGCGTGCTCGGGCGGCCTCCAGAACTACGCGGGAGACGACGCGTCCGGGGGGAACACGCTCTGCGACGGGAACTTTTGCCCTTCGAATTTCAGGGTGAATAACGGCGGCAGTTGCGTTCAGTGTCCCTCTGGCACGACGAACGCCGCCGGCGATGACCCGACGGGAAGCGAGACCCAGTGCGACGCGACGATTTGCCCCGCGAATCAGTACGTCGTCTCGAACGCGTGCACGGGTTGTCCCGTGGGAACGACGAACGCCGCGGGCGACGACGCGTCTGGTTCGAACACGGCGTGCGATTCCGCCGCGCCGGCGAACCCGCCGCCGTCGTCGAATCCACCCGGAGGAGGCGATGAAAGCGGCGGAGGAGGCGGAGGAGGCGGCGGCGGTGGCGGCGGTGGAATGGGTATAATACTCTACGTCGTCGGCGGGCTGGGTATAACGATCCCGGTCGTCATATGCATGATCCTCGCGATCTGGTACAAGCCCGCGCTTCGCCGAATGCTGCTCAAGTGCGGGTGCGTGTGGTTCGCGAACTGTCTCGTCCCCGAGCTCGAAACTCGCGTGGACGACATCGAAAATTACATGGCGAAGCAGAAGCTCCCGCGTCTCCGCGACTTCACCCCGGAGATCGACCCCTCCGAGGTCGACCTCGACCGCGATGACGTCCTCGGCACGGGCGGGTACGGAACCGTGTACTTGGCGAGGTACGCCGGTGAAAAAGTCGCCGTCAAGGCGATGTTCGAGGGAGATTCGAACCGAGTCCCGACGTACGCGGCGAAGCTCATGCGGAACGAAGCGATGATCATGTGCAGCCTGAACCACCCGAACATCCTCCGCGTATTCGGCGTCGTCACGAAGTTAGGGTACATCGTCATGGAGCTGTGCCCGGGCGGCGCGCTCGACGAGTACCTGTACGACCCCGATAACGTCCTCGACGCGCGCGACAAGGCGCGGCTCGCGACGGAGACCGCGACCGGGATGGCGTACCTGCACATGCGCGAGGTGGACATCGTGCACGGGGACATGAAAGCCGGGAACGTGCTTCTGGCCGCGGATAACTCCGTCCGGATTTGCGACTTTGGGATGTCGGACGCGAAGAACCGTTCGAAGACGATGACGTCCGCGGTGGCCGCGGGCGGTCGATCGGTCGCGCTCACAGTCGCGTGGAGCGCCCCGGAGCTCTTCAAGGGCAAGAATAAGACGTCCTCGAGCGACATGTACGCGCTGGGGCTGACGATCTGGCAGATTTACGAGCGCGCGCAGCCGTTCGGGTCCATGCCCGAGGCGGCGATCGTCTCGCAGGTCATCGGCGGCACGCGTCCGGATTATTCGCAGACGCCGCCGCCGGTGAAGAAGATCATCAACCTGTGCTGGTCGAAAGAGGCGAAGGACCGCCCTCCCGCGGATAAGGTCGCGTGCGCGTTTAACCAGCTGTACGAGAGCATTTCGCGCTCGAAGTCGTACTCCGGGAGGGTGCACCCGGCGCCGAATTTCAACGAGGAGTTGAACGCGATGAACGAACGGCAATCGGAGATCGACTCGCAACACGAGCGGAGCAAGGCGAAGTTCATGCGAAAGGTCTCCATGGCGAAGATGACCGGCAGGGGGAAAAGTAAAGTCCACGCGGAGACGAGATCGGACGCGGACTCCGCGCAGGCGGCGGAGGGCATCGTCGCCGCGCCCGGCGACTCCGCGGAGCTCGGGGCGATTCTCGAGGCGGAGACGGAGGACGCGCCGCCGGCGGATGCCGTGATCGACATGACCGCGTTCACGGTGCACGAACCCGCGTCGCCGCTGTTCGAAGACGAGGACGCGGAGGTAGCGCCGCCGCCGCCGCAGCCGCCGGTTGAGCCGGAGGCGCCGGCTCCTCCTCCGGTCGAGGAAGACGCGCCCGTGCCGCCGCCGCCGGACGACGACGACGCGCCGCCGCCGCCGTCTCCGGGTGATTAGATATTAGACCTGTATTAGACTGCTGTCAGGTAGCAGTCGCCTCCTAGATAGACGAACTTCGTCCGCTGACGCGCTCACACCTCGCGACGCCACCGCTGTATTCGCTCCCACCCCCGCCCTCGACATGCCGACAGACGACGCTCCCCTCCTCGCGGAGGTGAGATCCGCGGACGACGACGATCACGACGACGCGCGCGACGACGCGCGCGACGACCACGACGACCACGACGACCACGACCGGCGAGCCCAAAAGAGCGCCCGCGGCCTGGGCGAGGGCCTCCACACCGCGGTCTCGCGCACGTCGCGCGTCGCGCGCCTCGTCGACCGCCGCGCGCGTCGCGTCCTCCACCTCGACCGCCTCGGTCGCTTCATCACCTCGTCGCAGGCTGTCCCCGTCGCCGTCGGCCTCGTCTTCGGAAGCGCGCTTCGTCAGCTCGTGGACGCGTTCACGACCGCGCTCGTCGCGCCGCTCGTCGCGTCCGTGGGCGGACACTCGCACCTCGTCTCCCTGCGGTTCGTCGTCCACGGCTTGGCGTTCGACTACGGCGTCTTCGTGCAGGCGGTCCTGGAGACGTTCTTGACGATCGTCGCGCTCTTCTACCTCGTCGTCGTGCCGTCCAGCGCGGTGAAGAGCCTGCGGTTGTCCCCGACGAGACCGTGTCCGGAGTGCCTGAGCTGGATCAACGAAAACGCGCGGAGGTGCTGCCACTGCTGCTCGCGCACGGGGTTCGCGGTCGCGCGCGAGGAAGAGGACGCGAAGGACGCGAAGGACGAGGATTGACGCGACGCGTGACGACGACGACGACGACGACTGCGTGTTAACCTTATGATAAGCGTTGAGACGCATCTTTCAAACGTAACTTAACGCCGCTACGCCAAGCTCTTCGGCGGCGCGCTCGGGGAGACCGGATCCGACGCCGCGGGCGGCTCCACGGCGTACCCCTGCGCGGGCGGCGCGGGCGCGGGCGCGGGCGCGGGCGCGGGCCCAGGACCGGGCACCACCGGATACCCGTACGCGGGCGCAGGCATGGGCGCGGCCCCGGGCCCTGGCATCACCGGGTACCCGTAGTTGAACGTCTGCATCATCTGCACCTGCTGCTGATGCGACGCGGTCGTCGTCGTCGCGGTCTCCCTCCCGCCGCCGCGTCGCGCCCGCCCGCAGCACCGTCCCATCCACCACGCGATGAAGACGACGACGCCGGCGACGAAGACCGCGGCGACGACGGCGTACAGCAAGTAAAATTCCCACTCCTCTTCGTCCTCCGGCGGGCACGTCGTGACGTCGCCCGACCGCGCGAGGCACGCGAAGTCTTCGACGGCCGAGCTCGCGAGGCACCCGATGTTCGTGTCGTACGTGCTCTTCGAGCAGGCGCTTCACGCGTCGATGCCGCTGGAGAGGTACGCCCCCATGATGGATCCGCCCGACGCGCACGATCCGGTGCCGTCCGCGGAGGAGCCGTCGTGCATGAAGCCCACCTGGTGCCCGATCTCGTGCGCGACCGTCACGGACGCGTCCGTGTTGTCGTTTATGGACACCTCCGATATCGCGCCGGCGACGTAGTCGTAACAGCACTGAAAGTTTCCGTCGCCGTTCGGAGAGTAGCAGTAGCCCGAGGCGACGTAGGGGCAGTAGTCTCTCAGTTCGCACACGCTGGAGGCGTACCGCTTCGGGTTTTCCGAAACGCCTCGCTGCCACGCTAGGCCGATCACGCCGGAGCTCCCTTCGTGCGTGAAGTCCACGCCGCTGAACAGGTGCGCGGTGTCGTGCTTCGTGAGCGTCCCGATGTTCGTCCCTCTCCACGTGTTGAAATTCGTGAGCAGCGTCGTCGCGTCCGCGTCCGTCGTGTGCGCGTTGGACGCCCCCGTGTTGCTGTACTGACCGACCAGAGACACGATAAACTGCGGCGTGGAGATGTCCTTCCACAGCGCGGCGACCAGGTTCACGACCGTCACGGAGTCCGCCTCCATCGCCGCCAGATTAGACCCCACGCCGGTGTACTCCAGATACCGCTCGCGGTCGTTCACGACGAGGAGCTCGAGCGTCACGGTGCCCGTCTCCGCCGACAGCCGCCGCCGTCCGCGCGCGCGTCCGAAACGACGCATCATATCCTTCGCGTACCCCGGGACTGGGACCGCGGCGACCTCGGCGACATCCCGCGCGGGATCCCAATCCCACGGCGTGAAGTCGCCGTCGCCGACCGCGTCGCCGTCGGTATCGACGAATCGCATCGGCGGAAGCGGCGCCTCCGCGCCGCCGCCGTCGATCACGAGCGGGGACTTCCTGTCCTCCTCTCGGAAGACGACGACTTTCGTGCGCAGCCTGTCCGCGCGCGGGTCGATCGCGTCCGCGACGTCGTGCCCTTCCACGTGCAAATGCGCGGGCTCGATCGTCAGCGTGTGCGCGCGCGTGAACACTTTGCCTCTCAAGCCGTCGCACGTCGAAAACGCGACCACGGACTTCCCCCCCGGCGCGGCGTCCTCGTTCGTCACCTCGCCGTGGTAGTGGCAGTGATCCGTCCCCGGGTGCGCGCTCGTCACCGTCGCCGTCCCGTTCGCGTGAAGCGTCGACGCGCGGTAGCGCTCGTGGAACAGGTCGTCGTTCCGACGAAGAAGGAGCTCCACGCGCGCGCCGAACGCGTCGAGCGCGAGCGTCATCGACGCGGGGTGCCTCTCGTCTTCCGCGCCGAGACGGACGACGTCCGCGGGGGTAACGATCTCGTACGCGTTCAGCTTGCTCAGGAGCGTGGACGACGCCTTCGCGGTCGCCGCGGCGGCGCGGAACGGCGCGGACGCTGCGAGGACGACGAGGGACGGGGTGTTGGGCGGGCGGGGGTCAGCGCGAGCGGCTCGGGCGTCGGGTCAGAGTTTCGATGTCGGCATCGCTCCGCTTCGAAGGACGCGGAGGCGGACGCGGGACGGACCTAGCAGGCACATGACGAGCGCGGCGCGCGCGAGGACGGTCATCGCGTCGGTCGACTTTGGCGCCCGCTCGCCGACGAGGAGGGCGGGCGCGACGCGTCGAGTGACATGTGCGAGAACAAGGAAAACTGCTTGCCAAGGGACGCGCCGCGGGCCCGCGCCGCGGCGCGTCCGACCACTCGTCCGATCGGCGATCCGGCGTTCGACCGGCGTTCGACCGGTCAGTCAGCCGGCCGTTCCCTTCAAGCCTGAAACCCGTGGCGAAAGGAACAGGAGATCGGTATGAAGATCCGGAGATTCTACTACTTGCCGTTGAAGCGCTCGCCGAGCGCCGACCCAACCGTCGCGGCGTCGTCATCGCACCGCGCGCACCGCGCCGGCCGCGAAGGCGAGGCGAGCGTCGCCGATCCTTCGCGCGGGCGCGCGCGCGCGGACGGAACGGAGGTCGCGCGCGGTCGCGAACTCGCGTGCTCGCGCGGGGCGACGGCCGCGACCGCCGATCGAGCGAGGATCAGATTCCGAACGTCCATCGCGCGGCCGTGGACGATCGGGGACCGACGACCGATCGACCGATCGAACGCGCGCCGCGAGGGCGAGCGGCGCGAGTCGACCGTCCGCGAGATGGGGAACAGCCCGTCGAAACCCGGGAGCCCGAACGCGGCGGGGACGACGGAGTGCGCGCCGTCGACGTCGCGCGCGGAAGACCTCGCGACGAGCCCCGCGCGCGCGCTCCGCGCGACCGACGACGCATACGCGGGCAACTACGCGAGCGTGATGCTGCAAGGTTTCCACTGGACGTCGTGCGAGGGCGGGCTCGACGGCCGGACGTGGTACGCGGAGCTCCGCGCGTCGATCCCGGAGCTCGTGAAGACGGGCGTGAACGTCGTGTGGCTCCCGCCGCCGTCGCAGTCCGTCAGCGCGGAGGGGTACCTCCCGCAGTCGCTCTACGATCTCAACACGCCGTACGGATCCGAGCGCGAGCTGCGGGAGCTGATCGCGGCGCTGAACGCCGCGGGGATCGCGCCGATGGCTGACGTGGTCATCAACCACCGGTGCGCGGACACGCAGGACGAGAACGGGAAGTGGCGGATATTCTCGAACGCGAACTTCCCGGCGTACGTCGCGAGCGGCGCGGACGACGACGAGGCGCGAGGCGCGGTCGCCGACGCCGACGCCTCCGCATCCGCCTCCGCCGAGGACCACGACGAAAACGAAAACGAAAACGCGCCGCCTTCAAACTTCGACAAGACGTGGGGCCCGTGGGCGATCGTGAAGGACGACCCGTGCTTCGAAGGCGAGGGGAACATGGACACCGGGGACGTCTTCGACGCCGCGCCGGACTTGGACCACGCGAACGCGCGCGTGCGAGGAGAGCTCACGACGTGGCTGAGATGGCTCCGCGACGACGTCGGGTTCGCCGCGTGGCGGTTCGACTACGCGCGCGGGTACGCGGCGAAGTACGCCAAGGCGTACGCCGCGGACACGACCAGCCTACGCGCGATGAACGTCGCGGAGTACTGGCCGGAGGCGACGTGGGAGGAGGATGGGACGCTCGCGACGTGCCAGAACCCGATGCGGCAGAGCATGTGCGATTGGCTCGACGCCGCGGACGGCGCGTGCGCGGCGTTTGATTTCGCCACGAAAGCGGTGCTGCAAGAGGCGGTGAGTCGCGGGGAGTACTGGCGGTTACGCGACGCGGACGGGAAACCCCCGGGGTTGATGGGATGGTGGCCGCAGCGCGCGGTGACGTTCATCGATAACCACGACACGGGCGGGAACGGCGGCGGCGTACCGGGCGAGGGGCGGACGGAGTTCCCGCGAGGATCCGGGTCCGGAGGGTCCGGATCCGGATCCGGGTCGTATGGTCAGGGACACTGGCGGTTCCCTCCCGAGCACCGCGTGCTGGGGTACGCGTACATCCTGTCCCACCCCGGGATGCCGTGCCTCTTTTGGCCGCACGCCGTGCGCATGCCGGACGACAGCGGCGGGGACATGGCCGCGGACATCGCGAGGCTGTGCGCGATCCGCCGCGAGGTCGGGATCCAAGCGGACAGCGCGATAACGATCGTGCTCGCGGAGGCGGACATGTACGTCGCGAGGATAGAGGGCGCGCACGCGGAGCTGGCGGTGAAGTTGGGGCCGAGGTACGACTTGCCCGAGGAGATCTTACCCGCGACGGACGTGTGGACGCTGCTGACGAGCGGCGAGGGGTACGCGCTGTGGAGTCGTCCGAAGCGGAGTAGTAAGCCTCGAAACTTAGAGGAGGAGCTCTCGCGGTGAGCGCGCGGAGCGTCGCAGTAAGATTAGTAGTATCGACGCCGGTGTAACACGACACCGAAACGACAGTCAAATACGACGCGCGCTATCGCTATGATGAGAAGGAAGGTCACGCGACGATCTCCGCGAACCTCGCGCCGATTTCGCCGCCTCTCAACTTTTGGTGCTTCACGTGCCGCATCGTCGCGGAGTAGTACGCCTCCACGTCCGGCGGCGCCGGGGTATCGTCGTTCGCGAGCTCGCCGTTGATGTGTTCCAGGAGCTCGCGAATCACCTTGGCGTCCACGCCGTCGACGCCGCGTTCGAAAAAGTACAAGTGCTTGTTCAACACGGCGATGTGCAACGCCAACGCGTCTCCGGCGCCCTTCCCCGTCGCGCTCGCGGCGACGCGCGCCTTACTCGCGATCGTCAGCGCTTTCTTCAGGCACGACAGCACGCCCTTGCCATCCTTCACCGCGTCGGACCAGAACAAGTGCGCGCACGACGCCACCGCGGCGCACTGGTCCGGTTTCTTCAGCAGACGAGACGCGTACCCGATGCTCTTGTGCGACAGCGTCTCCCGCGACTCCGCGGTGAACGATCGACACGGCTGCAACGCGCCGACCATGATCGACAGCGCGCTCTTCTGCGCCCTGCTGTCGCTGATGTCGTCCTCGTAGATTGTCATCGCGGACTCGAAGAAGTCGTACGCGAGCGTCTCCATCCCCGCGGCGTCCGCGAGGCGCGCGGCGTCGACGAACAACCTCAACGCCGGCTCCGGCGCCGGCGTCTCCGCCAACGCGGCGATCGTCTGATGCAAAAATTGCAGCGTCTTCGCCACGAGCGCGCTCGACGCGGGGTCTAACTCCGCGCCGCGCTCCCCGCCGCGCGCGGACGCGGACGCGGTCTCTCCTTCGTTTCGCTCGCCGTCCGCGGCGGCGGTGGACGACGCCGCCGCCGCCGCCGGCGGCGCGGCGGAAGCGTCCGCGGCGGCGTCGCGTAAAATCGCGCGTCCTAATCGCGTCGCCTCAAACGCGAGCGGCGGGAGCGTCCTTCGCAACCGCTTCGCGCCGCCGGACTGGAACTGCTTCCGCGCGGCGACGAGCAGCTCGTACTGCGTCTCGTGCGAATCGCTCCTGAGCACGTGCACCAACCTCGCGACGAGCCCTTGCTCTTCTTCGAAATCCTCCTCGTCCACGCCGCCGCCGCCGTCGTCGCCGTCGCGTATCAAAACCTCGATGAACTTGAACAGCGTCTCCACCTGCTCCGGGGTGCTGACGCGCGTCTCCCCGCGCAGCACCGCGCGCGCGATCGTCGCCGCGAGCTGCCTCAAGTTCGCGGGCAGCAGCAGCGTCATCACCCTCGGGTACGAGGACATGCGCAACACCGAGATCGGGTCGTACGTCTCGAGCGGCGTCGTGAGCAACGCGACGAGCTGCCGGATCCCCTTCGGGTCGGACACGATCATCGCCGGCGCGATCGGGCCGTCGCGCGCGTCCCCCGCGTCGTCGTCGTCGTCGCCGTTCGAGCTCGACGCGCCCATGGCCGCGGCGCAGGACGCCAACACGCCGTCGACGTGATCCAGACGCTCGCGGTGCGTCGCGATCGTGAACGACAATAAAGCGCCGTGCATGAGTAACCGCTCGTGCGCGTCCAGCGTCGGCTGCGCGCGCACGACGTCGTCGACGCACGTCGCGAGCTTCCCGAACGCGTCGACGGCGGCGAACTGCGTCACCATCTCCTGCGACTCTTTCGCCGCGTTCGTGAGGCGGTCCATGAGCGACGCGAGGACGTTCCCCACCTTCACCGTGGATTTCAGCTTGGGGCACGCGTCCAGGAGGAGCTGCAACGTCTGGATGTGGAACTCGTCCGGGAACACCTGCACGATCGCGTCCATCAAGTACGGCTGCGCGATGTCGTCCTTGCAGTTCACGACCTGCTCGAGCACGCGCGGGAGGACGACGTCGCGGTACATCTCCAGCGTCATCCCTTCGAGCTGCGAGAGCACGAGGAGGTTTTTCCCGACGAGGTCGCGGAGCTCTCTTCGCTCCTTCTCGCGTCGCTCGCGCTCCCTCGCGGGGCCACCGTGCTGCATGCGCACCCACAGCTTATTCATCTCCGTGAAGTTCTGAAGCACGAAGTCCACGGCGTCGGCGACGCTCCCGCCCTCGCCCTCGTACGGACTCCCCGCGTCCGGAAGCAGCGTCCGGCTTATCTGCGTCAGGTACGCGCGAAGAAACAACCCGTGAATCGGTTGCTGCACGCCCTTCGCCATCTCGACGAGATCTTTCAGGACGTCCTTCGCTTTGCCCTCCTTGCTCTTCACGTACACCGTCGCCGCGGTGATGAGGAGGTATAACCGCGGGAGGACGTTCCCCGCGTGCTGCGTGAGCTCGTACAGCTCGAGGTTCGACTTGCGATGCCGCGACGGCTCCGCGAAGAACATCTCGAGGTGCGACAGCTCGCCGGAGACGTGCATGTAGAGCTCGTAGTACTTCTGCGGCGACAGCGCGATCGTTCGAAGCTCGCCGAGCATGAGCGAGCACTGCTTCAGGGACTCGCGCAGGTTGCCGTCGTCCTGTGGACGCGAGGGTGGGGGTGGGGGAGTCACGCGACGGTCGAACGAGCGAGACGGGGTGTCGCGCGTCGTCCGAACGACGATCGGTCGAGATTGAGATCGAGATCTCGCGCGCGCGATCGGCGGCGAAGACGCGAGCGCGGACGCACCAGCGCGCGCTTCATGTAGAACGCGTACTGCTTCACCTGGCTCTGCGCGTCTGCGAGGACGAGAGGACGGGAGCGGGGGTCAGCGGTCGGGCTCGAGCGAACGTTCTCGCTCGGGGCGATTCGACGTCCGCGTCCCGTGAGGAGAAGCGATCGCGCGCGACGCGACGTCCCGGGGATGCGCGCGAGATCGCGCCCGCGCGAGACGCGAACGCACCCGCGAGCCACCTGTCCTGCTCCGGCAGCTGCGCGCGCGCGGCCATGGCGTTCGCGGCGAACCCGCGAGCGTCTTCGCGGCCGGTGCGGGCGAAGAGTGCTGATGAGATGACGAGCCGGTGACGTGATCGAACGCGAAGAGACGGACGCGGAGGAGGTTTCGATTTTTGGCGCGCGCGAGCGAAGAGGTTCGCGTCGGCTCGCTTAATATAGACAACCCGACGCGCGCGCCCTCTACCGACACATCCATCACGAGTACGCCACGAGCGACTCCTTGATCACCTTGTAACTCTCGTCGCACAGCTCCTGCGCGTCGTCGCTCGCGATGGGCGGGTGCACGACGAGTACGATCTCCCCCGCGCTCATCGCCCACTCCCTCCCGCTCCGCATCCGCTGCGACGCGCCGACGATGGTGACCGGCACCACGGGCGCGCGCTCTTTCGCGGCGACGGAGAAGGCGCCCTTCTTAAAGTCCGCCATGACGCCGTCCTTGCTTCGCGTCCCCTCCGGGAAGAAGAGCACGGGGCAGTCGTTTTGCAAGAGCTCGCGGCAATCCTTGAGCGTCTTCATCTGCGACTTTCGATCCGTGCGCTTCAGCGCGATGTGCCCGGTCATGTACATGCTCCACCCGATGATCGGTATGATGAAGTTGCTCACCTTGCTTATGAACTTGAACGGCCGTCGCAGGTGAAACAGCGAGTAGATGTCCATGTACGACGCGTGATTGGCGACGTACACCGCCGGCGCGTCCACCGCCGGGAGATGCTCCCTCCCGACGACCCTCACCTTGACGAACGGCAGCGTGCTGATCGTCGCCCACACGTCGTTCACGAACGACAGCGCGTATCGTCGGTACTTGTCCGAGACGTACGTGAACGGGAACATGACCA
Source organism: Micromonas pusilla CCMP1545 (assembly GCF_000151265.4). Classification (NCBI taxonomy): domain Eukaryota; kingdom Viridiplantae; phylum Chlorophyta; class Mamiellophyceae; order Mamiellales; family Mamiellaceae; genus Micromonas; species Micromonas pusilla. The sequence goes on from NW_003315885.1 coordinate 931,945, forward strand.
TCATCGCGGCGAAGAGCGGCAGCGCGAGGGTGAAGGAGACGAGGTAGAAGGACATCGCGCGCGCGACGTCGAGGAGGGACGGCTTCGCGTCCGACGACGGCGCCGGGGCGGCGGCGCCCGCGCCCGCGGCGTCCGCCGCGGCGAACGCGGCGGCCGCGCGCGCGACGACGCGACCGCGACCGCGGGCGCGCGCGGCGAAGACCGGGGACGACGACGCGGGCGAGGCGGACGTCGCCGCGGCGCGGCGCGCGACGGACGCGGACGCGACGACGGGCCGTCCGAGACAAACCGCGGACGCGCGCGTCGAGGGCGAGCGCTTCGCGACGGCGACGCGCGACGCCGCCGCGAACGGCGACGACGCGACGATCGAGGCGGACATCATCCTCTCGCGAACCGCGGGCGACGTCTCGTGTCGTCGGGCTGCGCTCGGCGCGGGGAGTGATGCGCGCGCGCCGGCGACGCGCGCAGCGGTGGATATCATGTTATCCGTCGACCGACCGCGCCGGCTGCCGTTTTCGCCGAAAAGCGCGATCGCCGGACCGCCGCCGACGCGCCGCGACGCGCGCGGACGGAGCGCCAGAGCCCGGCGCGTCCGCGTCGCGATGATCGCCGGCACCCCCGGCGCGGCGGCGACGTCCGCGGCGGTGGTCATCCTCGGCGCGGAGGGCGGCGCGCGCGGCCTCGTCCTCGGCGCGGGATGCTACGCGATCCTGTGCGTCGTCGCGCTCGTCGTCGACCTCGCGCGCGCGCGCCTCGCCCTCCGCGGCCGCGTCCCGATCGTCCCGTGGCGCCCGAACCTGATGTTCCGCGTGTACGCGACGAGCAAGCGCAGCCTGTTGGACCGCGTCTCGCGGAGGATGGCGAACCCGGCGCGCGTCGGCGTCGGCGACGGCGACGGCGACGGCGACGGCGCGACGACGAAGGGAGGCGGCGGGGCGCTCGACGCGGATCCTCCCGCGCGTCCTCATCCTCCTCGCGCGTTCGGCACCGTCATCGGGACGTGCCCGTTCGCGCACGTCGGCGGCGCGTCCCTGGCGCGCGCGGCCCTGCGCGCGCAGCCGGTGAAGGCGCCGCTGTACCGCGCGTTCGAGGCGTTCGCGGGGGGCGGGATATTCACCGAGGAGGGCGAACGATGGGAGGCCAAGCGCGCGGAGGTGCTGCGATCCTTCGCCGTCGTCGGCTTGGACGCGCTCGCGGAAGCGTCGACGCGCGTCGCGACCGAGCTCGCGAGGGATATCGAAGACAGCGCGTCGTCGTCGTCGGGCGTGGAGACCGAGATGCTGCCGCGGCTGCAGCGCGCGACGTTGCGCGCGACGTTCGAGTATCTCACCGGCGTCACCGTGCCCGAGGCGGCGGCGGCGGCGGCGGCGGTGGCGGCGGCGCGCGACCGCGCCAAACGCGCGACGTCCTCCTCCTCGCGAGGAGACCCCCTCGAGGTCCCCCTGCGCGGCGCGCCCGCGTCGTTCGCCGACGCGGAGGAGGACGAGGCGAGGCGGACCGCGGCGAGGTGGGAGGACGAGTACCTCGCCGCGGCGACGGCGTTGCGGCATCTCATCCCGGCGCGCGCGCGGAGCGTTTGGATGGCGTCGGACTGGGCGTACCGGCTCTCTCCGGTGGGGAGGATAGAGCGCAGGAGTATACGCGCGGCGAGGAAGCTGCCGACGCTCGCGGTGCGCGTCGCGAAGCCGGGGTCGCCGTTGGACGTGTTATCGAAGGGCGTCGCGCACGGCGGCGGCGGCGGCGGCGGCGGGGGAAAAGGCGCGATTCGTCTTCGGCGCCGGCTGGCGCCGCGGAGAGACGACGACGACGGATTCGGTCCGCCGCCTCCGAAGGCGCTGGTGGACGAGGCCGTGACGCTGCTCTTCGCCGGGCACGACACGCAGTCCGCGACATTATCCTGGGCGCTGCTTCGCCTGGCGTCGGACGAGAAGACGCAGACGCGTCTGAGAGACTCGATCCTCGCCGACGCGGACGCGGCGCGCGACCTCGGGCTCGACGACCTTCTGCCCGCCGACGCGCCGCCCGTCGATCGCGCCGTTTCGCGTCCGAGTCCAACAAGTGGGGACGCGAACCGTCGTCAGCGACAGCCCGCGTGGAGCGCCGCCGCGCGCGCGCCCGTCTTGGAGGCGGTCCTGCGCGAGACGTTGCGTCTGCACCCGGTGGCGCCGCTCGTGGTTCGGAAGCTGACTTCGGACGCCGTCGACGACGGCGACGCGACGTCGTCGGGGGGGACGACGACGCTGCCGGAAGGGTGCGCCGTGGGGGTGTGGCTCCACGCGGTGCACCGCGATCCCGCGGTGTGGAGCGAACCGGAGACGTTCTCGATAGGAAGGTGGCTCACGACCGCGAGGGCGTGGAGGGCGGAGAGAGCCGGGGCGGACGCGTCGCGCGAAGACGACGGCGGGAGTGGCGGCGTCGGCGGCGGCGACGACGAGCACGGCGACGACGTCGTCGTGCGGTTCAAGGGCGCGGGGTTCATGCCGTTCGCGTCCGGCCCGCGCGCGTGCGTCGGGCAGCACCTCGCGTGGGTGTTCATGCGGCTGACGTTGGCGCGGCTGGCGTGCGCGTTCGACGTGCGCCCGGGGTCGCGACGCGAAGGGGAGGAGGAGGGGGAGGAGGAGGATCCGCTGACGCCGTCGGTGGGGTTCACGGTGACGCCCGCGAACGCCGCGCGCGTGCGGTTGATTCCGCGGCGCGCGGGGCGAGCGTAGACGCTAGGTCTTGTTCGAATGTACCTCACGCGTAGACAGACGGACGGTCGCGCCCGCGGACGAACGACGACGAAAAAGTAATTTTGGTGCGCGCTTCTGCGGCCGCGCCGAGAAAAAAGAGTTAAACCCTCATCCTCCTCCTCTCGAAGCGCCTCGCCGCGCAGTCCACGGCGCGCGACCTCGCCCTCGCGCGCGATGGTCCTCTACTTCACCCCCGTCGGCGCGGACGAGACGAAGCACTCGCTGTACATGGGACGGGACAAGGTGGAGAACGAGGACCTCATCAAGTGGGGCCTCCCCGAGGACGTGTGGTTCCACGTCGATAAGCTCTCGAGCGCGCACGTGTACCTGCGCGTCGCGCGCGGGGAGAGCATGGACGACATCAGAGAGGACGAGCTCGAGGACTGCGCGCAGCTCGTGAAGGCGAACAGCATCGTGGGGAACAAGGAGAACAACGTCGGCGTCGTGTACACGCCGTGGTCGAACCTGAAGAAACTCCCGAGGATGGAGGTGGGCCAGGTCGGGTTCCACGACCTGAAGCTCGTGAGGCGCGTGAAGGTGGCGACGCGGAAGAACGAGATCGTGAACAGGCTGAACAAGACGAAGACGGAGTCGTTCCCGGACCTCGCGATGGAGAGGGACGAGTACGACCGCGAGATTCGCGAGGAGAAGAAGGCAGCCTATCGCGAGCAGGAGTTTCGGAGGGTGGAGGAGGAACGAGAGAGGGCGGCGGATCGAGAGGCGAGGAGTTACGACCGGATCATGGATACGGACGCGATGGTGAGCAACAAGGACAACGCGCAGAAGTACGCGTCGGTCGAGGAAGCGGAGGACGACTTCATGTGAACGTAACGCGTGAAGAGTGTTTAGTCGGTAGCGGGCGACAGTTTAACCAACCGAAAGTGACGGAGTAGTCGCCGCGCTCGCCGCGCGTTCGCGACGAAGGACGAGACGATCGCGTTTCATTTTTTTCGCTTTGTTAGATATAGAAACACGCAACAACTATATGATTGCGTAGCACTACGCAGTGCGCACCGACGCGGCGGGTCGGCGCGCAACTTTCGTTCGCTTCATCATCAGAATCATTCAATGGAAGATCTTCTTGATGCTCGATGACTGACGGCACGCTCTGGCACAACTGCTGGAGAGCACAAAAAGACACTTAGATGAGGTCGGCGACGTTGGAGGGGAGCTCCTCGAAGACGGTCTGGTAGAACCGCTGCACGTCCTGGAGGAGACGTTCGTCATCCTTGGTGACGAAGTTGATGGCCACGCCCTTACGGCCGAAGCGACCGGAGCGACCGATGCGGTGGAGGTAATTCTCCGGCTGCGTCGGGAGGTCAAAGTTAATGACGAGCGACACCTGCTGGACGTCGATCCCGCGCGCGAGGAGATCGGTCGTGATCAACACGCGGGAGGACCCGGAGCGGAACTCGCGCATGATGATGTCGCGCGTGTTCTGGTCCATGTCGCCGTGCGTCGCGGAGACGGTGAAGTCGCGAGCGCGCATCTTGTCCGTGAGCCAGTCCACCTTTCTCCGGGTGTTCGCGAAGATGACAGACTGCGTGATCGCGAGGGTTTCGTACAGGTCGCACAGGGTGTCGAGCTTCCAGTCCTCCTTGTCGACGTTGACGTAGAACTGCTTGATACCCTCGAGCGTGAGCTCGTCGCGCTTCACGAGAATGCGCACCGGCTTCGTCATGAATTTACGCGTGATCTCGAGCGCCTCGGGCGGCATCGTCGCGGAGAAGACGCCAACCTGGAGCTTGCTCGGGAGGAGCTGGAAGATGTCGTAGATCTGGTCCTTGAACCCGCGCGAGAGCATCTCGTCCGCCTCGTCGAGGGAGAAGATCTTGATGTGATCCGGCTTCAACGCGCGGCGGCGAAGCATGTCGTACACGCGTCCGGGCGTGCCGACGACGACGTGCACGCCGCTCTGAAGGATCCGCTGATCCTCCCTCACGGAAGTGCCACCGACGCACGCGTGGCACTTCACGTTGAGGTAATCCCCGAGCGCGCGCATGACCTTCTCGATCTGCTGCGCGAGCTCGCGCGTCGGCGCGAGCACGAGCGCCTGGCACTCCTCCTTCTCGTAGTCGAGCTGCTGCAGCACGCCGGCGCAGAACGTCGCCGTCTTCCCCGTGCCGGACTGCGCCTGCTGGATGACGTCGAGACCCTTGGTGAAGGGCACGATACCGCGCTGCTGGATCGCGGACGGCTTCTCGAAACCGTACGCGTAGATCCCGCGGAGGAGGTTCTCGTGAAGGTTCATCGCGTCGAAGGACTCGTGCACCTCGGTCCAGTCCGTGATGGTCATCTCGCCGTCCTCGCCCTTCTCCTCGGCGAGCCTGTCGAGGGATGAACGGGGTGGAAGGGACGGGGGGGGATGAGTGGATGAGTGATTTGCGGGGGGGGAGGGCGCGTCGCGGCGTCGGCGAACGCGCGATCGCGGGCTCGATCGCGGGCCGACCGATCCGACGGATCGCGCGAATCGAGGCGACGTTTAGGGTTGCCTCGGGAAGCGCGCGGGGGAACACTCACAGAGCCTGCATGCCGCTGTCGTAAGCCTCATCGTTGAATCCGCCTTCGCCGGACATGTTGGGTAGTTCTGCGGGAGGGAGCGAGACGTCAGCGTCGGCGTTCGCGACGCGCGATCGGCGGGGACCGGCGCGCGACACACGATCGAGAATTTGAGACCGTGACAAAAAAACAGGCAAGATTCACGCGCGGACGCGCGCGAAGAACGCCGTCCGCGCGGCGACGCGGCGACGCGCGGACGCGAAGGCCGCGCGCGTCTCCCGAAAAGCCCTCCTCTCGACGTCGTGACGGGAAAAAACTGGACGCGCGGCCTCGCGTTCGCGCGCGAGGCGCGCATCCCGGGCTTTCCCGCCACGCGCGGGAAAAAGGGCTTTGCGAGGAGGGGGGCGTCCTCCGCCCCTCGCTGTAATCGCGCGACGCCGGCGGCGTGAACGGACCTTTTGAACTGAAGAGAGCGGGTAAGAGAGCTGAAAACTAAAGGCGCCTGCGGTTGGAGAGGAGCGGGAGCGGGATACGTCAGCGAATCGCGTTCGCGGCGCGCCCGAAGACGTCGTCGATGGGGGAAAAAAAGCGTCGCTCGAGCGCCTCTCCTTCTTCCATCACGTGCGGCGACGATTAAAAAAATGGCGACGCGGGAAACGCGACCGGAGATAGGGCCGCGCGCGAGCACGCGACGCACCTGGAGGGCCTTTAGGGAAGCGGTTAAGTGTGCGGGTGGTGAGCGGTAGCCGACGCGGGAGGTGCGTGGCGTAGAAGGGGGAGCACGCGTCGGAGACGGGCGTTAAGTACGACGCGGCGGAGACGACTTCTTCGAGCCGCCGCCACCAACCACACGAAAATCTTCGAAGAGGCGTGAACCGTCGTCGCGCCCTCGGTTTCGCGCGTTCAATTTTCATCAGCAGAACCGATCGACTCGTGCTCGTTTCATCGGCGAGCTCGAACCCGCGCCGATCGCGAATCCCCCCGTCGCGAGATTCGAACGAAAAATTTATGGGAGGCTCAGGATCGTTCAACTCGTTCGACAAACCTCGCCGCCGCTCCCGCGCTCGCACACGCGCGCGCGGCGACCTCTCCGCACGATGCAAACGTACATGGAGAACGCGTACGGCAAGCGCACCACGGACGCGTTCGCGTGGACGCTGAACATCTCCACGTCCGTCGCGATCGTCATGGCGAACAAGCAGCTCATGGGAACCGCGGGGCACGGGTTCGTGTTCGCCACGACGCTGTGCGGTCTGCACTTCGCGTGCACGTCCGGGATTCGATTCTTGGACGGGAAGAACGAGAACAACCGCGCGGACGGGTCCGCGATGATGGTGCCGCCGAGGGAGATTTTCCTCTTCGTCGTCGTCGCGATCGCGTCCATCGTCGCGCTAAACTTTTCTCTGATGCTGAACACGATCGGGTTCTACCAAGTCTGCAAGCTGGCGCAGATACCGACGATGTGCCTCCTCGAGGCGATCTTCCTCGGCAGGCAGTTCGGGAGGAAGACCATACAGGCGATCCTGATCGTCCTCGTCGGCGTCGGCGTCGCGACGGTGTCGGACATGGAGATGAACTTCGCGGGCACTGTGGCGGCGTTGATCGGCGTGTCGTGCACATCCGCGCAACAGATCGCGGTGTCGTACTTACAGAAGAAACACTCCGTCTCGTCCAACTTTCTCCTCGCCAAGACGAGCCCGTACATGGCCGCCGCGATGCTCGGCCTCGGCCCGTTCCTCGACCGGATCGTCGTCAACGAGTGGGTCACGGAGTACGAGTGGACGGAGGGCGCAGTCGTGTTCTTGGCCGCGTCGTGCGCGCTCGCCGTGCTCGTGAACATATCGTCGTTCATGTGCATCGGACGGTTCAGCGCGGTGTCGTTTCAAGTCATCGGGCACGTGAAGACGGTTCTGGTGTTTTTCTTCGGGTTCGTGTGCTTCTCCGCGCCGATCACGCATCGGAACATTCTCGGGTGTTCCCTCGCGGTGATGGGGATGATTTATTACTCGAGAGTGCAGCTCGCGGAGAAGGCCCAGGCCGCCTCGAGGGGGGGGGCGCTGGGGGAGAAGGCGTGAGCGGCGCGCGAACGAGGGGAACGAACGAACGCGCGCGAACTGATACGAATTGACGGGGGGGGTGGGGGCGTCGTTAGGAGCGTCAACGCGCGTTGACGACGCGATGTAATAACTTTATGACTCGGACGGATGGTTACCACTGTCGGCGGCGAACAGTGAGGTTTATCCAGCTCGTCGTTCGCTCATTCGACCCCCGCGCGCGCGTCATGTCCGTCGGCGTCGCGCCCGCGCGAGCGGCGAGCGGGTTCCGGCGCGCGTGCCGCGGCGCCGCGCTCGAGCCCCGCGTCGTCGCCCTGCGGCCGCTTCCCGCGCGTCGACGCGCCGGCGTCGTCGCCCCGACCGCGCTGTTTACCGGTCTCGTGCAGGGCACCGCGGAGGTCATCTCGTTCGACGACGTCGGCGACTTCGCGCGGCTGAAGCTGAAGTTCCCTCCGAAGACGCTGGACGGCATCTTGATCGGCGCGAGCGTCGCGTGCAACGGCACGTGCCTGACCGTCGTCGAGGTGGACGGCGACGTCGCGGGGTTCGACCTCATCGTCGAGACGCTCCGCGCGACGAACCTCGGGGAGTTGAAGCCCGGATCGTCCGTGAACTACGAGAGGAGCGCCAGGGTGGGCGACGAGATCGGCGGGCACACCGTGAGCGGGCACGTCCACGCGAAGGCGACGATCGTCGAGCAGGAGGACACGGAGAACAACCGCAAGGTGGTGTTCGAGCTGGACGAGAAGTGGAGCAAGTACATCCTCCCGAAGGGGTTCGTCGCGGTGGACGGGTGCTCGCTCACGGTGGGGGAGACGTCCCCGGGGAGGTTCAACGTGTGGCTGATACCGGAGACGATTCGGCAGACGGTGTTCGCGGAAAAGTCCGTGGGGAGCACGGTGAACATCGAGATCGAGTCGCAGACGCAGACGATCGTGGACACGATCGAGCGCGTCCTCGCCGAGCGCGGGTTGTAGCTCTTCGGTCGTTTACGGTGTTGGCATATTCATTCATTCACAACTCGTCGTTTACAAACAAACAAAGACATTCACTCCTTCCTGTGCATCGTATCACACGTGCGTACACGTCGTCACCGGTCAGTCAAGCGCGCTCCGAACCAATCTTTTTTCGTTTTCCGTGATTTCCGTTCCCACGTCGTCGTCGTCGTCGTCCTTCCGTTTCGTCGTCGCGCGCGGATTTTTATTTTTATATTTTTTTCCCCGTCGCCCCCGCCCGTCAGACGCCGTCCATCGGCAAGCCCTTCCGGTACCGCACGCCGCACGCGTTGCACAGCGTCTTCGGCCCCTCCGGTCCCATCCTCCACTGCGGCGTCTTCTGCGCCTGGCAGTTCAGGCACCCCCGGCGCATCTTCTTCCCGGACGCGGTGATGATGCTGTCCGTGGCCATCGGCCGCACGTCGGTGGTCTCGCCGTCGGCGGCGACGAACGCGCGACGCGCCGGCGGCTTCCTCGCGCCGCCGTTCCCGATCCCGTTCCCGACCCCGATCCCGACCCCGACCCCGACCCCGACCCCGTTCTCGTCGTCCTCCATGTCCGTCTCGTCGTCGCTCCCCGCGGGTCTCCACCGCTTCCGCCCGCTCCGTCGTCCTCCGCCCAGGAACGGGGACGAGACGTCCGCGTAGAAGCCGCCGACGCCGAACCCGCCGCCGCCGCCGCCGCCGCCGCCGCCGCCGCCGCGTTCGGACAACACGTTCGGCGTCACGACGCCGCTGCCGCTGTCCTCCCTCGTGCTCCCAGCCTCGCCGGCTTTGTCAAGCTTCACGCTGGTCGCGACGTCGAGGATCTCCTTCGCGTGGATCGTCAGCGCGGTCGCGGCGGCCGTCGCGCGCGTCGCGTCGTCGCGCGCGCGCGTCGCGCGCGCGCGCGCCGCCGACGCCGCCTCTCTCGCCGCGCGCAGGCTGGCGTCGTCCCACGCGGCCCACGCGTCGGACGGGCGGTCCGTCAGCGCGTCGCCGCAGATGTCGACCGCGGACATGTCGCGCGGGAGCGACGGGAGGTTCTGAAGCGCGGTCCATTCCTGCGAGGGGGCGCGAGGGGAGGGAGGTGAGACGCGCCTGGAGGAAAAAAAAAACGTCGCGTCGACGCGACGGGATCTCGACGCGCGCGCGAAAAGCGAAAAGCGCAACGTGGCAGCGCGATGTGGAGGCGCGTCGACGCGCGGTGGCGCGGCGCGAGCGCGCGGCGCGAGCGAACAAATCCGGGGAAAGAGACGCACCTCGGTGTCTTTCACGCCGCTGTTGTTCAGGAGGACGTCGAACGTCCGCGCGCTGAGCGTCCGGAGCGGGCCCTGCGGGAGGAGACGAGGCGAGAAAGGCGGGTCAGCTTCGGAATTTTCTCTCGGAAGGGTGGGTGCCAACGACGGCGCGAAAGAAATGACGTGGTTTGCCGCGTCCCCGGGGACGCGCCGCGCGAGCGCGCGCGAGCGCGAGAACCCCCGCGACGCGCGCGAGAACGATCGAGGGAGGCGTGAAGACGAGGACGCACCTTTTCGTAGAACGCGTCCGCCTGCTGCTCCGCGTCGAGGTCGCCAAAGTTCGCGGGAGGGAACGTCTGCGGAGGCGGGAGAAAACGAATAGTCAGCGCGAGGGACGTGGGAAAAGCGCACGAGGATGCGAGCCACGACGGGACCGCGCGCGTCGGATCCGAGGCGCGCGCGCCGCGATCCGCGGCGGGAAAGAGAGGAGGGAAGAGTGGTTCGACGCACCGTCGCGTTCGCGTACGACGTGGACGCTTTTTCATCCTTGCCGCCGCGCGTCTCCGTCGACGCGTGCGCCGTCGTCGAACCGTCGAACGTCTTTTCTCCTCGCGAGGAGAACCCGGCGAGATGCGCGCGCGTCGGAACGTCGCTCGCGTCGCCGCGCGCGAGCGCGTCCGTCGCGTGTCCGACGTCCATCGTCTCGCGCGCGTCGTCTACGTTCACGAACGCGCCTAGCGATGCCATCTGCGCCGCCGCGGTCGCGCAGTTTGAAGTGAGCAGCGGCCCGCCCGGGGCTGCCGCCGAGAAGTCGAAGAGAAAGTCCGCCGCGCTGAGCGACGTCTGCCTCGAGTGCGTGTCGAGCGGCAGCGGGCGCGCGACGTCGGTCATCACCGCGCGCGAGCGCGCTGCGGTCGTCGGGGGGGGGGGGGGGGGGGGGCGAAGGCCGCGCGGCGCGTGTGAGCGACTGGTGTCGCGAAGCGTGCCCGTCGTGCGCGGCGCGTGCGTGTGTGCGCGATGCGTCACCGCGCGCGTCGGTTTACGGGGGGGGGCGTGTGTCTCTTCTGGAAAGAATTACGACACTTGTCAATTAGAAACTCTATGGCCAAATAGTCTGAGCATAATAATTGTTCGGTAGTTCGAATAATGCGAAATATGCGGTCACGAGCGTTTCGGCTTCCGTCTTCAACCTTCGACTTCGTTTCGTCACATTCTCGTCACGCGGTGCGTCGATCAACGAGTGCCCAGGTGACTGGGTATTTAGTCTGAATGGGCGAAAAATGTGTAAATTTCATGACATCGTCTCATACGAATTGTACGCAAAATCGCGTACTACGTTCAAACGTGGAGGTCGTTGTCGCAAGAGGCCCGGCTGGAAGAAATTGCCTCTGGCCGTCCTGGCCCATCCGCGCTCCGGCGCGACATAAACCCTAGCGCAGTCTGTATTGACACGCCTAGTGGTGACTGATCTTACGAACGCCGCCCACCCCACGTGGTGTGGCGGCGTGGGGCGTTAAAACTTTCATAAACCCGCGTCTTCAGGGCGCGCCGCCCGAGGGTTTCCGCATCGCCTGCCACGGCAAGGCGCGATCTCACACGGGCGATCCCGCCGATCCATGGTAGATTACCTCACGGTCATAACCCAACGAGTAAACTTACTGATTCACGACCTAGACGAGTCGTCCGTGAAGTCCGCGCACGAGGACGTTCGCGAGGTACGCAGCGCATCGCGCGATCCCTCGTCGCGCGCGCGGTCGCGCCCTAATCGTCGCGCCTCTTTTTTTCCTCGCTCGCCGCGTCCATGTCTCCCTCCGCCGCTGATCACCCCGCTCGTCTCTCGACGCGATCACGCAGGCCTCGGAGCTTTTCGGCCCAGACGGCGAGTTCCACGCGTTCGGGTTACTCCTCGCGCGCGCGAACGCCGACCTCGACGCCGCGAACGCCTCGAAGGCCGGATCGAACCCCGCGTCGATCGCGCTCGCGTCGTCGTTCGCCTCGCGCCTCGCTTCCAAGGACGCGAACGAATTCTCGTCGCGCGTCCGCGTCCTCGTCGCCGCACTCGGGATCGACTCGGGCCGTCTGCGCGCGCTCGGGGTGAACATCGACGGCGGCGGCGCGATGGGCGACCACGGCGGCGACATCGTGTCTCGCCTATCCAGCAGCTCCGGCCCGAGCGCGGTGATCGCGGAGCTCGGGTACGGATGCGCCGTCACCGTGGATTATTTCAAAGAAGTCATCGGGCTGATGCCCGCGATGGACGAGAGCGAGCTCGCGCGGCTCGTCGGCGTCCTCGCGAGGACGCACTCCAGCCTTGACGTGTCCACGTGCGGCGCGACGCTGAGCTCGCTCGCGGCCGCGGTCGGGATCGACGCGCCGTCCGCGGCGGCGCTGAGCGCGACGAATTGGAATTACGAAAACGCCGCCGACGCGCTCGCGGCGACGTGCCCGTCGTTGGACTGGACGAAAGCGATGTATAAGCTGAACCATCTCGGTTTTATCGTCCCGGACGCGCGGACGTTCGAGGCGCTCGTGAGGATGTTCGCCAGGGCGACGAAGGACAAGGAGCCGTTTCCGGTGGCCGCCGTCGCCGGCGGAAGCGGGTGGACGGAAGCCCCGGCGGGGCAGCTCGAGTTTTTGCGGCACGCGATCGTCGCCCCGGGGGACATGTTCCCGTGGGCGTTCTCTCGGAGGAAAATCCCGCCGATCGAGGGGCTCGCGGGCGGCGCGTCTCCGATTGGCACGCCGAACCAGTGCTGGCTGAGCGTCGACTTATACCTCACGCTCGCGTCGCTCGCGGATTCGTCGGCGGCGCTCGCGAACGCCGCGAGAGGCGTGATCGAGCCCGCGATGACCGCGTGCGGAGAAGTCGTCGCCCTCGGCGCGTCCGTCGCCATGGCGGAGGAGCCGGCACTCGCGGGGGGGTTCCTCAGCGACGTCGTCGCGGCGACGCTGCCGCCGTATCTCTCCGCGGGGGGACACCTGAACACGGCGCTCGTGCTGCACAGGGTGTACAACGCCAGCGCCGCGGGCGCGGAGTGCGTCGCGCGCGCGATGGCGGAGGTGCACTCGCGCGAGGGGGGGGTCAACGTCCCGCGGCTGCTGGACGTGTGCCAGGACCTGAAAGCGCTGAGCGTGGTGCTGGACCGGGCGCCGCACGCGTTCGCGGTGGAGCTCGCCGCGCTCGCCGCGCGGAGAGAATACCTGAACCTCGAGAAGTGGCTCCAGGAGCGCGCCGCGGCGTCGGGCGCGCCGTTCGCGGCGGCGTGCGTGCGGTTCTTGCGCGCGCGCGCGTGCGGGGACGAGTCCGGGGCGAACGTCGGCGCGCCGAAGCTCGCGGTGGAGACGATGGCGATCTTCTTCAAGGTTTTGCAGGCGGGCGCGGGGGGGCTGCCGCCGGATTTACGGGAGGAGTTGCACGGCGTCGCGCAGGCGGCGGCGAACGCGAACCCGACGCTCGCGGCGGCGGTCGCGAGCGCGGGCGGGGGTGGGGGTGGTCAGGGCGCGGTCACGCCGGGCGGGAACGCGGGCGGCGCCCCGGGCGCGGGGGGCGGCGGCGCGAACGACGCCGCCGGCGGCGGGAACTTTCCCGCGGACGTCGAAGCGGAGGCGAACTCGTACTTCCAGCGGTTGTACAGCGGGCAGCACAGCGTGGACCAGACCGTGGACATGTTGACGCGGTTCCGCGGTTCGCAAAACGCGCGCGAGCGGGACGTTTTCGGTTGCATGGTGCACAACCTCTTCGATGAGTACCGGTTCTTCCCGAAGTACCCGGAGAAGGAGCTGCGCATCACCGCGGTGTTGTTCGGTCGGCTGATCAACCACCAGCTCGTCGTGAGCATCACCCTGGGCGTCGCGCTCCGGTGCGTCCTCGACGCGCTGCGAAAGCCGTTCGGGACGAAGATGTTCGCGTTCGGGTCCGAGGCGCTGGAGCAGTTCAAGAACCGCCTCCCGGAGTGGCCGCAATACCGGCAGCACCTCGCGGCGGTCCCGCACCTGCCTCAGGCGCACCCGGACCTCGCGCAGCTGCTCGGCGCGGCGGCGGAACAGCGCGGGGTGTCGCAGCTCGGCAGGGACGAGCCGTCGATGATGGGCGGCGACGCCGCGGGCGGCCTCTCCGGCGGCCTCGCCGGGTTGAGCCTCGGCGCGGGCGGGGACGGCGCGGGCCCCCCCGCGCCGCGGCCGCCGATGCCCCCCGGCGCGCCCCCCGCGGACGGCGGCGACGCCGCGAAGAGCGCGGGCGGGACAGGCCTGCTCTCGCAATCGTCCGCGGGCGCGGGCACGAACCTCCTCGGCGGCGGCGGAGGAAGCGGCGCGAACCTCGGCCCGTCGGCGCCGAGCGGCGGCGGGACGGGCTTCGCGACGTCGCTTAACCTCGAGACCCTCCTCGCGTCCGCGTCGAACCAGAACATGTCCGTCCCGGACACGGAGACGATCGATAAGGTGCACTTCGTCGTGAACAACCTCTCGACGCAGAACATGGACGACAAGGCTGCGGAGGTGAAGGCGCGCCTCGGCGAGCATCAGTGGCCGTGGTTCGCGATTTATCTCGTCGTGAAGAGAGCGTCGATCGAGCCAAACTTTCACGCGCTCTACCTCGGTCTGCTGGACGCGATCAACGACAAAGGACTGTTCCGGCTCGTCCTGGACGCGTCGTACAACAACATCAAGACGCTGCTGAGCTCGAACAAGGTGAAGACGAACAGCGGCGAGCGGAGCCTCCTGAAGAACCTCGGGAGCTGGCTCGGGCAGCTCACGATCTCGCGGAACCAGCCGGTTTTGATGCGCGATCTGGACTTGAAAGGGCTGATCCTCGAGGCGTACCAGACCGGGCACATGATCGCGGTGATTCCGTTCATCGCGAAAGTGCTCGAGCCCGCGAAGGACAGCATCATCTTCAAGCCGCCGAACCCGTGGACGACGAACGTCCTCGCGCTTCTGAAGGAGATCTACAGCGAACGCGACCTCAAGCTCAACTTAAAGTTCGAGATGGAGCGTCTGTTCAAGCACCTCGACTGCGAGATCAAGGAGTGGAAGTGCAGCAACTTGCTGTACGCGCGGCAGCGCGAGCGCGCGGGGAACCCAGACTTCGTCGCGGACAAGAACCCGCCCGCGATGGCGCCGTCCATGGGCACGCCGTACGAGCCCGGGATGGGCGGCATGGGCCAAGGCGCGATGTCCGCGGCGGGCGGCCGCGCGGACGTCTCCGGCGCGTTCGGAGGCGGCGGATCAGGCGGAGCCGGCGACGGCGGGATCCCGGACATGGGCGCCGGCGGGCTCCCGAACGCGATGCAGCAACACATCAAGATCGCGCCCGCGCCGAACCTCCCGGAGACGGCGCGCGTCGCGCTCGCGCGGCTGCTCCCCGTCGCGCTCACGGCGGCGGTGCGCGAGATCGTGTCCCCCGTCGTCGAGCGCTCCGTCACGATCGCGTGCATGACGACGCGCGAGCTCGTTCTGAAGGACTTCGCCGTCGAGCCGGACGCGGCGCGGATGAGGAAGGCGGCGCATCTGATGGTGTCCTCCCTCGCCGGGTCGCTCGCGCTCGTGACGTGCCGCGAGCCGTTGAAGGCGTCCGTCGCGTCGCAGCTCAGGGCGCTTCTGAACCAAGCCGGGGCGGTGTCCCCGAACGATCAGCAAGCGCTCGAACAAGCGGTGCAAGCGGCGACGGTGGACAATCTCGAGCTCGGGTGTTCGCTCATCGAGTCCGCGGCGACGGAGCGCGCGGTTCGGGACATCGACGAAGCCCTCGCGCCCGCGGTGCTCGCGCGGCAGAAGCACCGGGAGAAGAACGGGCCCAACGGGCAGCCGTTTTTCGACCCGGCGTATCTCCAAGGCCGGTTCCCCGGCGCGCTTCCGGAATCGCTCCGGCCGAGCCCTGGGCACCTCGCGCCCGCGCCGCAGCGGATCTACGACGACTTCGCGTCGCTCCCGCGCGCGCCGCCGCCGCCTCCCGGGGCGCCGCCGGCGTTCGCGGCGCAACGCGGGCAGTTTGGCGGTCCGCCGCCGCCGCCGCCGCCCGGGGCGTACCCCGGTCAGCCGCCGCCGCCGCCGCCTTCGACGCCGCCTCCCCCGCCCCCCGACGGCGGCCCTCCCGGGTCGCTCGGCATGGACATGGGGCTGGGCGGCGGCGTCGGAGGTGTCGCCGCGCTCGCCGCCGCCGCGGGCATTGGCGACGCAGGCGGCGTGCAGCCGGTGCTCGAACGCTACCGCGTCGCCGCCGCGCGCCTGGACGCCGCCGTCTCCACGGAACCCGCCGCGCGGTTCTCGCTATTACCCGAGAACCACGAGGCGAGGAACGCGGTGAACGACATCGCCGCCGCGGCCGCCATCACGGGCGCGCCCGCGGGGTCGCCGCAGTCCGATGAAGCCCACCTGGCGGTGGCGCAGAAGCTGTTCCAACGTCTGTACGACCGCCCGGGCGCCGCCGGTCGCCGTCTGCACCGGACGTCGCACATCGCCGCGCTCGCGGCGCTGCGCGAGAGCTCGCGCGCGGTCACGCGCGAAGTCACCGGGTGGCTCATCTACGCCGACGACGAGAGGAAGCTGAACAAGGACATCACCGAAGGCCTCGTCCGCGCGGGCGTCGTGAGCGAACAGTTTTTGGGCGAGCTCGACGCGCACCTCGCGAAGCTCATCCTCGGCGGCGGCGCCAGCGCGACGCCCGCGATGGAGTGCGCGGTGCACATCGTGCAGCACTGCGTCATCGTCGAGCCGTGCGTCGCCCCCGCGGAGTTGACCGCCACCTTGGACGCGCTCGCGAAGGCGTGCGCGCGCCCGGGGGCGCCGGAGAACGTCGCCGAGCTCGTCGAGCAGGCGCGCGCGAAGGGCGAAAAGAAGGAGGGCGGCGGCGGCGGCGGGAAATCGAAAGAGCTCCCGGATCCGGTCGGTCTCCGCGAGACCGTCGCGCAGCACTTCGACGAGTGGGCGAGGGTGCAAGACCTTCCCTCCGGCGACGCGGCGACGGCGACGTTCTTGACGAACCTCGCGAAGGGCCGTCTCCTGCACGAGGACACGCAGGACAGGTTCCTTCGCATCCTCGTCGAGCTCGCGGTGACGCACTGCCTCGGCTCGGAGGTCAGCGCGGGGACGCCCCCTCCCGGGGCCGCGCCCGCGCTGTCGTTCGTCGCCGTCGACGCGTACGTCCGCCTCGTCGCGCTCCTGTGCCGCCGCTCGTCCGAGCCGATCGCGTCGCGGCTGTCGCTTCTCGGGCGAGCGCTCGTCGCCATCGCGCGGACGGCGATGCGAGACACGGACGAACGCGGCGCGGCGTTCAACCCGCGTCCGTACTTCCGCGCGCTGTGCGGCCTCATGATGGAGATGCACGCCCCGGACAGCACGCTGGACACCGGACATCCGCAGGTTCTCGCCGCGTTCGCGTCCGCGCTGCTCGCGCTGCAGCCGCTGCGCGTCCCCGGGTTCGCGTTCGCGTGGCTCGAGCTCGTGTCGCATCGGTGCTTCCTCCCGCGGCTGCTCACGGATCACAACCGCAAGGGGTGGCCGCTGCTGCAGAAGCTCCTGACCGCGATGCTGAAGTTCCTCGAGCCGTTCTTACGTCAGGCGGAGCTCACGGAGACGGTCAGGCTGCTGTACCGCGGGACCCTGCGGCTGTTGCTCGTGCTCTTGCACGACTTCCCGGAGTTTTTGTGCGATCACCACTTCAACCTGTGCGACACCATCCCGCCGAACTGCATTCAGATGCGTAACCTCGTCCTGAGCGCGTTCCCGCGGAACATGCGGCTGCCGGACCCGTTCACGCCGAACCTCAAGGTGGACCTCCTCCCGGAGATCTCGCAGTCCCCGAGGGTCGTCGCGGACACGGAGAACGCGTTCCGATCGTCGCCGTTGAGGCAAGAGCTGGACGCGTTTTTGAAGAACCGCTCGCCCGCGAATTTCTGCGCGGATCTCCGCGGGAAGCTCCAGCTCGAGCCTCGCGCGGCGACGGCCGCGGGGACGCGCTACGATGTCCCGCTCCTGAACGCGCTCGTGCTCTACGTCGGTGTCCAGGCGATCCAGGCGAACCGGAAGGACCAGTCCAGCCCCATCACGCACACCGCGCCGATGGACGTGTTCAAAGGCCTCGCGCAAGAGCTCGACACCGAGGGGCGGTACCTGTTCTTAAACGCGGTCGCGAATCAGCTTCGGTACCCGAACTGCCACACGCACTACTTCTCGTGCGTGTTGCTGTACTTGTTCGCCGAAGCCGGGAGCGAGATCGTTCAAGAGCAAATCACGCGCGTGTTACTCGAGCGTCTGATCGTGAACCGCCCGCATCCGTGGGGGCTGCTCATCACGTTCATCGAGCTGATCAAGAACCCGAGGTACAACTTCTGGGGGCACTCGTTCACGCGGTGCGCGCCGGACATCGAGCGGCTGTTCGAGTCCGTCGCGCGGTCGTGCATCGCACCGCAGAAGCCGGAAGGCTCCGAGGACGGAGGCATGCCGATGCCCGTCTCGTAATTCAATCGAAGGCTGCCGACGCGGGCGGCGTCTTCGCCAACAAACCAATTTGAAAAATCCCAAAAAAAAGTGTTCCACCGCGCGAGAAGAAGCGCTCTTCTCGCGTCGGTGGGGCATTGTATTCTTCTAGGGAGTTGACTTTGTATGAGAGAGAAATCTATGATAAAGTATTTATCGCGCCGTGCCCGCGATCCTCGACGCCGCCGTCGCCCCGCGGCGTTTCGCCGCCAGTCTCTCCAGTCTCGCCCTCGAGCCGCCTCTCAGCCCGCCCGCGCCTCTCGCCGCCGCCGGGGTGTCCTCCACGACCGGTCCCGGCGTCTTCTCCACCCCGCCCACCTCCCTGAACGAGAACGTCGCGTCCGCGCGCACCGCGGGCGAGTCCGACGCCCTCGGTGCCCCCTTCATCGCGCTCTCGTCGACGGCCGCGGGCTCGGCTCTCGCCCGGGCTCTGTTCGCGACGTCCCCCAGCGGCGCTCTCGCGAATTTGCGCGTCCCGCGCCCCGCCGCCGCCGCCGCCGCCTTCAGCGGCTGCATCAGCGGCGACCGCGGCGGTTTCGCCGCGGCCGCCGCGCCGATGACCTTCGGCGGCGCGGGCGGCGGCGGCTGGTCGTCCGGATGGAGCTTCGGTCGGCCGAGGATGTCGCGTATGTTCGGCGGCGTGACGTCGCCGAGGTCGAGCCAGTTCGCGGGCTTCACCGCCGGCGGCGGGCTCACGCCGCCGCCGGCGCGATCGAGCCAGTCGTTCGTCGTCGCCTTCGCCGCGTTCGCGTCGGGAACGCGAAGCGTCGGCGCTGGGACGCCGATCGCCACGCGCGGCGGCGTCACGAGCGATAAAGAGGGCGATTCGGGAACGCGCGCGGCGCCGCCGCC
Organism: Micromonas pusilla CCMP1545; assembly: GCF_000151265.4. Lineage (NCBI taxonomy): Eukaryota > Viridiplantae > Chlorophyta > Mamiellophyceae > Mamiellales > Mamiellaceae > Micromonas > Micromonas pusilla. The sequence continues at coordinate 950,771 of NW_003315885.1, forward strand.
GAGCGGCGGCGACGGCGACGCGGACCCGGGGCTCTTCTTGAACATCGCCCGCCGCGCCTCCCTCCCCGCGGGGCTCGCGCTTCCCCCCGGGCTCGGCGTCAGCGCCTTGTTCTCGCGCATCTCTTGGAGCCACGCGCCGACTTTCACGAACAGGTCGTCCCGCGCGTTCGACTTCTCCCGCGTCTCCCTCTGCGCCTTCGCGGCGACGCGCCACGCTCGCAACGCGTCCCTCGAGAGCTGCAACGTCCGCAGCTTCGCGCGTTCGAGCTCCCTCGCCTCTAACGCCGCGAGCGCGGGACCGGCCATGGCGAGCCAGTACGTCCACGCGAGGCGGCAAATGTGCACGTTCCGGTGGTTGAACGCCGCGTCGATCGCCGCGTCCGCGGCGTCGATCGCGCGCGTCCACCGCGCGAAGAAGCGCGATCGCGCGTTCGCGCTCGCGAATTTCACCGCCGCCGCGTGTCGCCGCCATCGAAGAAACGCGCGTTCGTAGAGCGTTTCTTCCTGAACGCTCTGCAGGCACACGACCGCGCGCGCGCGACCGTTAAGCTTAGCACGGACGCGGCGGTACCACGCGCGGAACGGCGCGCGCGCGGGCGCCACTTTCCCGCGCGCCGCCGCCGCGGCTTCGATCGCGCGCGTCGTCGGCGCGAGACGCGTCCACGGGCGCAACCCGACGCGAGCGACGAGCGCGCGTTCGTAATGCGCGACCGCGAGCGCGGTCTGCTCCGCGACGAGCTCCGCGGCGCGGTGCCGCCGCGCTTCGACAGCCTTCTCCGCGCGGCGTTTCGCCAACGCCGCAGCCTTGTGCGCCGCCTCGAGCGCGCGCGCGGTTTCGCCCTCGGCGGCGGCGGCGTGCGCCGCTCGCGCCGCCGCCGCTTCCCTCGCCGCCGCGGCTTTCGCTCTCAGCTCCGCTCGCGCGGCCGCTCGCGCTCGCGCGCGAGCCGCGACCGCGGCCGCGGCCGCGGCCGCGTCGTTCAATTTCTGCTCTCGAGGCGGCGAGACCGGGGTCTTCGCCTTCGCCTTCGCCGCCGGACGCGGGAGTGGACTCCGCGCCCAAGGGTTCTCCGACCGACTCGGCATGTTTTCCTTCTCGGCCTTCTCCTCCCCCTCCTCCTCCTCGTCGTCCTCGTCGTCGTCCGCCATCGTCGTCTCCCCCTCCACGAGCATCAGTTCCGTCGCCATCACCGTCGCCACTTGCTTCTCGACCTCCGCGTCGTCCTCGTCTTCGTCGACGACCGCGGCGAGTTCCGCGTCCGCCGCCGCCGCCGCCGCCGCCGCCGCCGCGGTTTCGTCCTCTTCGACGACGACCGCGACGGCGACCTCCGCGCTCTTACTCGGCGACGCCGGGACCGAGTGCGTCTCCTTCACGAGCGCGATGAGACGTAAGATGTCCTCCACGCTCGCCGGGTCCTGCGACGCCCTCGCGGCTTCCGCGCCGAGCGACAGCGCGGTCGCGGTCTCGACGATCTCCTCGTCGCTCACGTCGTCGCTCAGCTCCGTCGGGAGCTCGTCCGCGGTGAGAAGCTCCGTCTCCCTCGCGACGTGCTCGTTCTCGGATTCGATCTTCGCGAGGAGCGCGCGCATCTTCTCCTTGCGGCGCTCCGCGGCCGCGGCGTCCGCGGCGTCCGCGGCCGCGATCGCCGCCCTCGCCGCGGCGGCGTCCGCGGCGGCGGCGGCGAACGCTCGCATCGACGCGAGCGCGAGGCGCGATTCGCGGTGCGTCGCGGCGATGCGCAGCATCTCCCCCTCGCGCGCGACCGCCGCGGCAGCCTTGCGCGCGTGCGAGATCGCCACCTGCGCGCGCCACGCGCGCGCGACTTTCCTCGCGACTTTCCACTCCCGCGCGGCTTCGAGCGCGACCGCGGCGCGTTCCGAGTCGACGCACAGCTGGCGCCACCGCGTGAAAATCGCGCTCGTCTGCCGATCCCTCGCGCGTCGCTCCGCGCGCGCCTCCGCCGCGGCGGCTCTCTCCTTCGCCGCCTTCGCGGTCTCCACCGCTTTGAGTCGCGTCCGCTCCGCGGCGGCGGCGAGCCGCTCCGCGTTCGCGATCTCCTCCGCGCGCGACGCGCGTCGCTCCGCCTCCTCCGCCGCCGCCGTCGCCGCCTCGGCTTGTCGCAATCTCTCCAACCTCGCCGCCTCCGCGGCTCGCACGCGCGCGTTCGCTTCCTCTTCCTCGCGCTCGATCGCAGCCTTCGCGGCCGCGGCCTTCGCGGCCTCCGACTCGCGCTTCAGCTGCTCCCTGAGCGCGTCCACCTCGGCGTCCGCGGCGGCGCGTTCGGTCTCCATCGTTCGTCGCATTCGCCGCGACCGCGCGAGCGCGGCGGCGGAAGGCACCGGCGATTCCGCGGGAACCGACGGACGCGACGACGCGGCCTCGCCGCGCAGCCGCGACGCGAGCGTCGTTCGGTACGCCGACGGCTCTTTCGCGGCCACGGGCGGGCGCGCGCGCGAGGCGGAGGAGGAGGACGTCGCCGCGGAGACGCGCCGCGGCTTCGTTTTCGTCTCGACCGCGTCGTCGTAGTCCTCCTCCACCTCCTCCACCTCGCTCGCCCGCCCGGCGCGTATCGACGCCCACCGGCGCTCGTCCCTCGACGCGATACCGTCCCGCGACGACTCGCCGCCGGACGACGGCGACGGCGACGACGACGACGCGCTCGGGCTCAGCTCTCGCATCATCGCTTTCGCCTCGCGAAGCACCTCCGCCGCGCGCGTCAACCTCGGCGACGGCGCCCCGGGACGACTCGCGCCGGACGCGCCGCCGCTCGCGGCACGTTCCCGCCACCGCGCCTCCTTCTCGCGCTGCGCATCGTACAGCCGCGCGACCCTCGCGGCGGCCGCGCCTCTCGTGCCCTCGCGCATCCCGCAGTGGTCGTGGTCCGACGCGATGTTTGAAAAAAAAGGGCGACTTCTGCAGCCCGAGAAGCGCGTGTCGGTTTCGTCGGTAGACCTGATCGCAGCCGACCCTGCGTACCGTAGCAGATACGGAATTCCGCGGTCGTCGACGCAAAAGAAATCTGACTAGGATTGGCGCGTACGAAAGTACAACTACTACTTTACAGCCTGGCAGTTCGTGACTGAAAACTCATACCTAAGGTACGATGCCGAAACGACGATTGGCCGACGTTGCCGACGTGTGCCCACCTCCCGCGCTTACCCCTTTCCGTCCGTGCCTTTTCTGAGTCACCTCGGCGGGGTGACCGCGCACAAGATGAGCGCGCCTGGCGTCGCCATCACGCCTCTCCGCGCGAGAGGCATGGAGATTCTGCATCCGTTGCGATGCGACAGAGGGATGACGCGTCCGCGCGCGGTTTTGACCGCGCGCGGGCGCGTATCGCGCGCGTCTTCGAGCGCGAGCGCGGGCGGGGAATCGTCGTCGTTGCGGGGTAAAATCTCAACGCAGCGCGGCAGGAGCAGGGCCCGCGCGAGCGGCGAGGTGCGCCTCGTCGATCGCCCCACGCTCGCGCGCGCGCTCGTATCGTATCGCGCGCTCCGTCGTCGATCGTCCCGTATCCTCACGCGCGCTTTCCCTCCATCGCGCTCGCAGGCCGACGCGCGATCCGTGAGCGTCGCCGCCGTCGCCGGCGTGGACGAGCTGCAGACGGATGCCGCGTCCGCGGGGAGGGCGAAAGCGGCGGCGACGAACGGCGCGCCGAAGAAGGCGAAGAAGGCCGTGCCGCAGAAAATACCGCAGCCTAGGGAGGAGTTCGTGGAGATGAAGGATATCCACGCGGTCGTGCTCGCGGGAGGGCCGGACAGCGGGAACCCGATGACGCGCACGGACTCGAAAGCCGCGCAGCGATTCGCGGCGACGTACCGCCTTATCGACATTCCTCTCGCGAACCTCATCGCGTCGGGGGTGAGCCGGACGTTCGTGCTCACGCAATGGAACGCGCACTCGTTGAATCAGCACGTCCAGGCGGCGTACCCGCAGGATCTGTTCGGGTTCGGGGATAAAGGGTGCGCGCGCGCCCGTCCCGCGAAGCCGTCAGTCGGTCTCCGCCCATTGTTCGTTTCGCCCCTTTGACGCGACGTTCGGGCGCTCTTTTCGGCTTTTCCGAGAAAAATAAGATTATCCACCCGCGATCGCAGTCGCGCGCTGACCTCGCCCTCTCCCCGCGCGCTCCCTCCCCGCGCCGCCCTTCCCCTCCCCTCCCCTCCCCGCAGGTTCGTGGAGTGTCTGCCGTCGTACCAGCGGCCGGAGGAGAAGACCTGGTCGACGGGGAGCGCGGACTCGGTCAGGCGGCACTACCAAGCTGGGACGCTGCAGGGGAAATCGCACGGCGGGTGTCTGTCCGAGCCCAAGGCGTACATCATCTGCAGCGGGGAATCGCTTTACCAGATGGACTACAACGATATTCTCAAGACGCACAACGAGACGGGCGCGGAGATCACGATAGCGACGCAGAAAAGGAAGGTTGGGGACATCGATTATCACAACCTCGGTGTGCTGAGCATGCGCGAGGACATGGCGACCGCGGTGGAGCACTTCAAGGAGAAGCCGAGCGTGGACGAGCTGAAGGAGATCGCGGTGTGCGGCGACGAGAGCGAGAAGTTGGAGGACTGCGAGGTGGCGGTGAACATGGGGATCTACGTCTTCTCGGAGCGCATCATGCGTGATCTCCTCGGGAGGATAGAGTGCGTCGCGGACGACATGTCGCTGGACCTGGGGAAGGATTTCATCCCGATGGCGATCGGCTCGGGGTACGCCGTGCACGCGCACGAGTACGCGGGGTACTGGCAACCGATTCGGACGTTCCGGGACTGGTACGACGCGAACATGGAGCTGTGCCGGAGCGGTTTAACGCCCGAGGAGAAGGCGAACACCGCGGCGTCGTTGGTGTCGCACGAGTTCAAAATTTTCACCATCGCGCGGTGCCTCCCGCCCGCGAAGTTCAACGGCGACGTGTACACGGAGGGCACGATCGCGTCCGAGGGCGTGTGCGTGGGCGCAAACACGAAGCTCACGAACGCGCTGATCGGGCCGTGCGTCGCGATCGGGCCGGACTGCGACATCGCGGACACGATCTTCGTCGGGAACTTGTCGATGAATTCGATTCACAACGCGAACGTCCCGGACGTCGGGAAAGGGAGCGTGTTGCGGGGGGTCGTCGTGGACAGAGACGTCGTCATCGGCGAGGGGTGCGTGATCAACAACGCGCGGGGGTGGAAGTCCCACGAGGCGACGGACGCGGATGGGCACGGGTACGTCATTCAGGATGGGATCGTGACCTTGTTGCAAGGCACCGTTCTGCCGCCGGGCACCGTGATTTGAGCGGGGTTTGGTCTTTTATTTGGTTTTGATTTTTTAGCGAATCGCAAACGAACGCACGGACGCCGTGCGTGCTTCGCGTAGTAAGATGGCAGCGAGTTGTAATCCAGAAAGTTCAAGGAATCGCGCCGGCTACTGTCCTAGACCGCTAATTTGACCTAATTATTTTTTTTCGCCTTAGCCGTCGCCGTCTGAGCGACCTTTAAATCCTCCTTCACGAATAAATACCAGAACCATATGCATCCCGGGGTCACGCAGTGCCACACCGCGTGCGAGTCCACGAGGTGATACGCCGGGGGGTAGTCGAACACCTCCCCGAGCGCGGCGACGTGGAAAGTCGCGCCGAACGCGAGCAGCCACCGCCGCCCGGGATGCCGCCCTCTCCCTCTCCCGCCGCCGCCGCCACCGCCGCCGCCGCCGCCGCCGCGCGATCGAAATCGAAATCCACGAAACGCCCACCATAACATCACGACCCAGAACGCGCCTATCAGCGCGAACATCGCGCGCATGTTGTACTCGTACCGGTACCGCTGGCGCGGCGGGTTGACGTGTCGGACGTGCGCGACCGCCGCCGCGACGAACGCGACGGCGAGCGCCGCGGCCCGTCTCGCGCTCGGCTCGAACGCCCTCACGAACGCGGCGTACAGGGCGTAAAAGAACACGATGTTCACGCCGAGGTAATCCATGTAGTGCGTGAACGGGAGCTCCCTGCAGTGGAATAGAACGCTCCATATCCATGCGTTTATGTTCACGAGCGTGAACCCCAGCCACAGCGCGGCGAAGCGCATCCGACGCTTCGCCGCGCGGGTCAACGTCGGCAGACGCCACGCGTGCGCGCCTCCGTTCGCGACGGACGCGACCGCGGAGACGATCTCCTGCGTCCCCAGCACCCTCGCGAACGGCCACTTGCCGTAGTACTTCTTCGGCTCCAACCCCTCGCGTCTTCGCGCCCTCTCCACGGCGGTCATGCAACGATATTTGCAGTCGCTCGCGCAGTCCCATCGGAGCACCCTCAGCGCCGCGTCGAACTCGCGCGGGGACGTCCCGTTCAGCGATGTCCCTCCGTCCGCGCACGACGACACGCACGCGCCGGCCGTCGTCGTGACGTTCCCCGTGTTCGAGTCCCGAAGCGACGCGCATCCGGTCTTGAAGCAGTCGTGCCGCACGCAGACGTCCATGACCCACGCGTAGTTCTGCGGCTTCTTCGGCGGCGGAGGCGGCGGCGGCGGAGGCTCCGCTGTCGCGACCGCGAGCGTCGGGAGGAAGAGGAGGAGGAGGGAGAGGAGGGAGACGACGCGGCGGACCATCGCCGCGCGCGGTCCGCCGCGCCACGAGCGCGGCGCGGCGAGAGGTGCGGTCGCGGTCGGTCCGCCAACGCATCGTCGGGCTCTTCTCGAGTTTATACTGTTAAGATCTGCCGTAACCCCCCGCGCCCTCTTCACAGCTCTCGCCGCGACGGGAGGCGCACGCCGCCCCCGTCGCCGGCTCCGAGTTTCTTCCTAGCCCTAACCCCGCGCGCGATGCCGCCGGTGGTGAAGAGCGCGCTCGCGTACTACGTCCGAGCGGTCGCGTACGTCTCCCTGTGGGCGGCCGCGTCCGTGACGCTCGTCATGGCGAACAGCTACGCGATCCGCGTCGACGAGTTCGAGTTCCCGATGACGATATCCATGTGTGGGCCGCTTCTCACGTTCCTCGTCGCCCTCGTCGCGGTCCTGAGCGGGCACACCAAGCTGACGCGGCGGATGACCGCGGGGGAGTACGCGCGGACGATGCTCCCCGTCGGCGTGTGCACCGCGTTCAGCCTCGCGATCGGGAACGCCCTCTACCTGTACTTCGAAGTCTCGTCGGTGCAGCTCCTGAAAGCGTTCTCCCCGGTCGTGACCGGCGGCATGCTCGTCGCGCTCGGGATGGATGTCGTCACCGCCCCGAAGCTGTGCGGCGTCGTGATGATGACGGGCGGGACCGCGCTCGCGTGCAGCGGCATGACCGAGTTTAGCGTCGTCGGGTTCTGCATCGTCCTCGGCGGCGAGCTCGTGGAGGGGTCGCGGATGGTCCTGTGGCAGCACGTCCTGAAGACGAAGAAGATGCCGATGATCGAGGGGTTGCTGTACTACGCCCCGGCCGCGTTCGTTTTCCTCGCGACCGGGGTGGCGATCTTCGAGCGGGACGCGTTCTCGGAGTCGGAAAACTCGAGGAAGCTGTCGCGGAAGCCGCACTTGTACTTGGGCATCGGCGTGCTCGGGGCGCTCGTCAGCGTCGGGACCGTGGGGGCGATTCAGATATGTGGCAGTTTAACGTTCAAAGCCCTCGCGCAGGTGAGGAACGCGGTGATCATCTTCGGCGCGGTCTTATTCTACGGCGACGACTTGACGATCAGAGAGGTGTGCGGGTACGTCGTGACGCTGAGCGGGTTCACTTTGTATCAGTATTACAGGACGCAGGAGGACATGAGGGAGATACGCGCGACGGGGTACGACGCGATCGGCGAGGGGGAGAAGGAAGGGTTACTAGCGAAGCAGAAGCGGGGACAGTAGGCGAACCGGCACTGCGAATAATTCATTCATTTAAACGTTCTGCGCGCGCGCACACGTGCAGTAGTCGATCAGTCTAAGCACCGTCCTCCTCCTTCTCCTCTCCTCTCTCTTCCGCGGCCGCCGCCTCCGCGGCCGTGCACGCCGCGTCCGCCTCCGCGGCTTTCGCGCTCAAGCGAATCACGACCTCGGCCGCGGCTTGCAACTCCGCCGCGGTCGCCGCCGAGGCGGTGTCCGCGGCGGCGGCTTCAGCCGCCGCGACGGCGGCGGCGGCGTTCGCTTTTCTCGACCTCGCGGTCGCCGTCTCGGCGTCGTGCAACGCCCGCTTGTTCTTGTCCTCCGCGACTCTGAACACCCTCCGCGCGGCGGCCTCTGCCGCGGACGCCTCCGCGGCTTTCGTCAACGCCGCGTCGGCGACGTCTTCCTTCGTGTAAATCAACTTTCTGAGCATGTCGTGATTCACGCGAATGCGTTCGAGTCGGCTCTTCTCAAACTCGGAGAGCGACCCGGCCTCGGAGAGCGCGGACTGTTTCCCCATCCACTCCGGGTGCATCAGAAGTTCGGGAGTCGCGCCGGCGACGCCTCCGCTCGCGGCGTCCTTCGCGCGTCGTTCCCGGGCCCTTCGCAGCGTTTTTTTAACAACCGCCGAAGACGCGTCCCCGCCGGGCCTGTGCTTCTTCCACGGTATCGGCGCCTCCGCGAACCCGTAGCGCTTGCGCCCGCCGCGGAGCTTGACTTCGTCCAGCCACTGATCCATCGCGTCATCGTCTCCGCAGTCGCCGCCGTCTCGGCGCGCGCCGCCGTCGTCGTCTTCGCTTCCGGGCGGGCACGGGAGCGCGAGCACGGCGTCTTCCTCTTCCTCCTCCTCCTCCTCCTCCTCCTCCTCTTCGTCGCCCTCCTCGTGCGCACGCTCGTCGTGCGCTCGCTCGGCGATCCGCCGCGCCTCGCCCGCGCCGGGCAAGATGTCCGTCCCGTGCTTGTCCGCCTTCAGCGCCACCGCCTGCCCTTTCCTCGCGACGCTGAACGCCTTGAACTCGCGGTTCGTCAGCGGCGCGTCGCACCCCGACGCGTACACCTCCGCGCACGACCACTTGTCCTTCGCCTGCGCGTCGATGAGGGACTGCCCGTACGGGAGCTCGCGCCATCGATCGCACACGTCGCACGCGACCCATGAGTCGCGGTATTTCTTCGCCGCGTCCTCGTGGAGGCGGTCCGTGAGGTCCTCGAACGCGGGGTGCTCCAGGAACGTTCGGTCGAACGGCACGTTGAGCTCGCCGGCGTGAGAGAACTCGTCGTAGAACCTCCGGTACGTCTCCAACTTTTCGCTCTTCGTGACCGTGGGGGCGACCATGCAGAACACCGCGATCCCGAACCCGATCGGGGTGTTGTCGTAGTCCTTGAACCGGATCGCGTCCCTTCGAAGGAATATCCGCGGGAACGGATGCAGCCGCTGGAAGTAGCTCGTGTCCGTGGAGTTCCGACACACGAGCAGAATCCCGGGGCAGAACCCCCACTCCACCTCGTTTATCGCGCGGTTGATGAACCGCCACTGCACTTGCGACTCGTACGACGGGTTCAAGACGACGTGGTACCCTTTCCACTCGTTCTCTTGCTTCAGCCCGTCCTGCTTCTTATCGAACGTCTTCTCCGCGGGAATGTTGGGCCGCCGCTTGTTATTCGTGCACGGATCGAGCAAGCCTCGGATGATCGGCTCGTCGACCGTGGGCACGTTCAAACAGAAGACGCGGCACGCGGCGTCGACGATCCAGTCCGGGGTGAGGCCGTCCTTCGCACTCTCTTCGTTCACGACGTCGACCTCGAGCGCGGGCGGCCGATAGATCTCGAACCCCGACCGTCCGCTGTTCCCGACCGGCGCGTCGACGTTCCCGGGCTCGCCGTCTCCGTCGTCGCTGTCGCTCCACGGCGGCTCGAACGCCTCGAGCTCCGCCTCCGCGACCTCCTGCAGCGCCTTCCTCGCGACGCTGAGGTATATCCTCACGCCTTTCTCGCCCTTCTTCTTCCGGTGGCCCTTCGACGGCGCCGCGGCGGCGAGTAACGTTCCAATCGTCGCCTCGCGTTCGGCGGCGTCCTCGCCGACGTACCGCTTGAGATCCTCCGCGGCGGACCACACGAACGACCCGTCGCCGAAGCATCGCACGAGCGCCCTCGGCGCGACCGCGCTCGCGCCGCGGCGCGCCCACAGCTCCTTCGCGCGCGCGCAGTTCGAGAGCTTCCACACGCGACCGGGCCACCACACGCCGCCGTCTTCGCGTTTCGCGTCGGCGATTCGCGCCCAGACGAGCCGCCCGTGCCGGTAGCCGTCCAGGGGGGCGAGATCGCAGCGAGGCAGGCGCGCTTCCGCGTCCGCGGCGGCGGCCTCCTCCGCGGGGTTGAGCTTCGCATTCTTCTTCTTATTCTTCTTCGGCTTCGGATTGGACTTCGACTTGGACTTCGACGCGCGGCCGCTGTCGCCCGGCTGCCACCCGGTTTTCGGTCTCGATTGCGCCGGCGTCGCCGGCGTGCGCGTCGTCGCCGTCTCCGCGTCGTCGCCGTCGTCCTCGTCGTCCTCGTCTTCGTCCTCGTCTTCGTCCTCGTCCTTGACGCGCTCGTCTTTCATCACGGGAACCATCGCGTCCGCGTGGATCAGCGACGAGTGCGTCGCCATCGGATCGCGGACGTGCGTGAAGAACGGCGGCGTCGGCGGCGTGGGCAACTTCTTCGGCGGAGACGACGCGACGCCGTGCTCCTTCGCGCGTTGGTTTTTCGTCGGCGCCGCCGCGCGAACGACGCTCGGGGATATCGCTTTGTCCTTCCGCGCCGCTCGCTTCGCCGCGGCCGCTCGCTTCTTCGCTTTCTCGGCCCTCAGCTTCTTCCTCGCTTCGTTCCTCGCCTCGATCGCGTTTTTTTTCCTCGTCGCGAGCGATCTCGCTTTCCTCTCCTGGTCCCCGAAGTTGTGCAGCGGCGCGGGGTCGTACGTCGCGCTCGGCGCTTTCCTCGCGCGCGCGGACGCGTTGATCTCGAGCTGAAGCCGCCGCGCGATCTCTGCGTCGGTCATCGCGGCCGCGTCGGAGGCTGTCGGGAACGACGACATCGGATCCGCCAAAAAATACCAAAAATCCAGTCCAGTTGTTAACGCGACGCCTCGATACGCGAGCTACCGCGAGCTTCGGAAGCGAACGAGCGCGGGGGGGGACGGCGACGGCGTCGTGTAGAGCTCCTCTTCCCCGGGTACCGTCCGCGGGAGGGTCGACGCGCGCGCGCGCGCACTGACCTGCGCTCCGAGAGAACCGATCGCGACAGGAACAGAAACTTTTGGATTGTTCGGATATTTCTTCTAGAAAGAATCAGCCAATATCGTGTGTCTACGCCCTAGTCTAAGCTAGCACCCCCACCCCGCGCGAATCAGTTCGACTTCTTCCTCCGAGACCGCGTCCCCGCCGCCGCAGAAACCGCGCGCGTCTCCCCCGCGCGCTGCTCGAAACCGAGGTACGCCGCCGCCGCGCACATGGCGGTGGAACAGAGGAAAAACCTAACCGCGTCCCCGAGCCCCGATCCGCAGTACGCGCGCACGAGCTCTCGGAGTCCGTCCATGCCGACGACGTAACCGACCATGTTCCCCGCGACGAGGACGTGGACGTTCAGCCCGCCGAGGAGGGACCGTAACGCACGATAAGTGAACGTTTCTTTGTACACAGCGGACGGAAAGAGCGCGTTCCCGAGCGCGACGACGCCAACCTCCGGCGCGAGAAACGCGGCGAATATGAGCGACCAGTACATCAGCCGCCACGATATCTCATCGTGCCACGCGCCGACGAACCCGAATATCACCCACGCGTTCAAGACTCGGTACTTCGCCCCGCCCAGAGGGATGTATAAATACCGGACGAGGAACTTGTTATACGACGCGTGCCACCCGCGCCAAAACCCCGCGATCGTCGAGTTGTTATTCACGCACCGCAGCATGTTCTCCGGGGCTTCGACGCCGCCGAGGAGCGCCCAGAGGCGGAAGAATCTCCACATCACCGCGAACTTGAGCCACATGAAGTTCAACACCATCAAGCTCGTGACGCCCACCTCCATGGGACCGAAATCACCGCCGTGGCTAGCCCCGGGTTCGATCGCGACCCGCCGCCACGTCCACGCCCTCGTCTTCGCGATCGCGTTCGCGTACTGCGTGTGCGTCCACAGCTCGCACAGCGACAAAATCAACCCAAACTTCACGACCGCGTACGTGATCACCCCGCGAGCGGAGTACGTCCGCTGCGGCGCGTACATCTGCGACGCGAACGCGTTGAACGTGATCGTCGGCCCGGCGAGATACAGCGGCGGGTACAGCCCGTGCGCGACGTACTCCGCGAGCGAGTACCGAACGTCGGGGGACGCGGTCTCGACGATCGCGGCATACGCGGCGCGCGCGCCGTCGTCGTCGTCGTCGTCGTCGTCGTCGTCGTCGTCGCGCATCGCGGGCGCGGGCGCGCGAGGCTCGAGGTCGTCGTCGTCGTTTTTCTTCGCGCGCGCGTCCGCGTCCCCCCGCCGCCTCGACCGCGACCGCGACCGCGACCGCCGCGCGTGCAGGTCCAACCCGTACGAGATCAGCCGCAGCGTCAGGAGGTTGAAGCTGATGTACCACCGCGGCATCGCGCCCTTGAACGACGCTCCGTCCATCCACGCCAACGACGCGGCGATGTCGCCGAAGCGCCATCGCGCGGCGTGGTACTGCGACAGACCGAGGCACGCCGCGCCGCTGATCCACGTCGCGACGGCGCCGACGCGGGGCGTCCCGGCGGCGGCGGCGACGACGACAAAGTGCGCGAGCATCAGCGCGAGGATCCACAGCGTCCCGAGCCCGTGCAGGTAAGAGACGAACGCGAGGCCGTAGACGACGTGGAACGGGACGATCCACGACTTGGGCGCGCGGCGTCGGACGAGCGCCACGAGCGGCGTCGTGATCGCCGCGAGCGCGAGAAGCTTCGGGAGCCCGCCGCGGAAATCTCTCCACTGCGCGTCCGACAGGTCGTTCGCGCGCGCGCCGAACATCCACCCGCGGGTCAGCCCGGGCAGGCGCGGGACGTCCGTCCCGGGGTGCCGTCCGTACCTCGCCGGGTGGGGCTCCTCGCCGCCGTTTCCGCCGAACCCGAGAAAGCGCTCCGCGGACGCGAAGGACGCGCGCGCGGAGGGCGACAGCGACGGATCGTACCGCGCGGACACCGCGGCGCCCTTCGCGACCGCGGCGGTCATGAGGACGACGGCGACGACGAGCGCGATGGTCCGCTCGAGCGTCCTCGCCGCGCTCGCGCGGGGGGACGGCGCGCGCGGAGGAGCTCGCATCGTGCCGTCGCCCCGCCGCGCGAGCGGCACTGCGCGTCGCTCGCCGAAACGCCCCGACGGACGGACGATGACGATGACGTCGATTCGTTCTTGGAAGACGCCGACGACGCGAGATCCCGCCGCACTCCGCGACGCCCCCGACGCCTCGGACCCCGCTCGCGCGCGACATGAAACCATCATCCCTCCTCCTCGCGATCCTCGCCGTCGCGTCGTGCTCCGCCGCGACCGCCGCGCGCGCGGTCCCGCTCGCGACGAACACCCTCGCCGCGGACAACTCGCTGACGCTGCAGACGACGCTGTCGTCGTCGCGCCTGTCCTCCTCCTGGCGCGACGACGACGACGACGACGACGCGCCCGCCCCGGGCCCGAAGACGCACACGCTGCCGTACTCGAACCCGAACACGGGCGCGTGCATGGCGAACGAGCAGAAGGTGGCGATTCAAGGCCTCCCCGGGTCGTTCTGCTCCCCGAGGTGCTCGCCCGCGTCGCCGTGTCCGGCGGACACGCACGTCGGCGCGACCGCGCAGGGGGAATGCGTGCTCGAGCCCGCGGGGGCGTCCGAGCCGTCCCAGTGCGCGCTGATTTGCAAGCCCGCGTCGCCGTTCCACGCCGCCGGGCCGACGTGTCCCAAGGGCGCGACGTGCCAGCCGATCCAGGGCGTCGGCATCTGCACGTACGGGGAGTGATGAGCGCGCCGACGCCGACGCTCGAATTCTACGACGAGGAGACTGATGGACGAGACGAGACGACGTTTCGACGACGACGAGAACGGAGACCGGACCCGACCGCGACCGACGAGCCGAACGACGGTCCGCGCCGTGAGATGAAGTACAGTAAGTCCCTTAGACGTCGTCTGTGTCGTGAGAACGTAACGCGTTCATTGCTCATCGTTCGCGTGCTACGCGTGCTATAAGTAGTGTTGCTATCCTCGTCCCCGACTAAAATCCGCCGCTCTCCTCACGCCGGGTACGGGTACTGTACGCCTCTTTCGGCAACGCGACGTGGTGCACGATCGAGTGAAACAACCAGCGCAAAGTCACGACGACGCCGCCGTACTGCTCCTCGAGCGCCCGCACGTCGGCGTCGGCGACGGCGTCGTCGACGATGATCGTCGTCGCTCTCCCGCCGCCGACGCCGCCGACGCCGACGCCGACGCCGCGCGGCGCGACGTCGTCGACGTCCTCGCCCTCGTCCTCGCTGTCCGGCACGCCCTGCTCCGTCTCCGAGGCCGGCGGCGGCGTTGAACTCCCGTCGTCGGCGCCGCGCGTGGACGTGGACGGCGCGCTCGCGAGCGTCGCGCCCCCCGCGATCAGCAATCCCTCGATCTCTTTCACCAGCAGAGGCGTCTCGGGCGAGAGACGCGCCTTCGCGACTTCGCCGGCGAAGACGCCGGGGGCGCACTTCTCTCGTCGCTCGCGCCCGCCCGCGGGGCCGATCGCGACGGAGGACGGGACCGGGTCGTACGCGTCCCCGCGCCCGGAGTCCGCGATCTCGTAGTCGGCTTCGTTCAACCACCGCCCCGCGGCGGCGGAGTCGAGCGCGTAGTCGGCGCGCAAGATCCATATCCCTCTGAGTATCGCCTCGAGGTATCGCACGGTGCGGTACTCGGACACGACGCGATCGTTCGCGCCGCCGCCGAGGTCCATGAGCAGGTGCGTCGTGTTCCTCGACAGGCGGTCTTCGTTTCGAAGCTCGAACGAGGAGCCGTCGCGGACTTTCTCGACCGCCGCGGCGAGTCGTCTCGTCGCCGCCGCGGCGAGTCGTCTCGTCGCCGCCGCGTGCGATCCGCCGCCGCCGCCGCCGCCGGCGGCTTTCCGTTTCGACCCCGTGCTGACCTGCGTGTGCTCGAACACCTTCGGCGACGACGATCGCGTCGTCGCCGCGGCTTTCACGACGACCGCGGCGTCGGCGTCGGCGTCGACGTTGTCGTCCTTCGCCGCGAGCGGCTTCCGTCGCGACTCCCCCGGGGGGAGCACGAGCGCCGCGGCTTCTTCCCTCGCCGCCGCCGCGTTCGTCTTCCTCCGCTCGCGCCTGCGCGCCTCGCGCGCTTCGTCCTCTCTCGCCGCGGCGGCCGGGTCCAGTGGACCCGCCTCGCCCGCCGCGTCCGCGTCGGTTGACGTTCCATCTTCCTCCGCGAGCGCGAACGCGGCGACGGACGCGAGGACGTCCTTGTCCAGTTTCTCCAACGCGCGTCGAAGCTTCTTCAGCGTCATCTTCTTCGGCGCGGATCGACCGTGCGCGGCGGCGTACATCGACCGCGCCTGCGTCAGCGTCATCGTATCCGGCTGCGTCACCGACTGCGTGGGCTGCGTCGGCGGCGCGGTCGCCGCGGCGAGGGAGGACGTCCGTCGCGTCTGCGTCTCCTCGGCGGCGGCTTCGATCGCCGCCGCCGCCGACCTCGCCGCCGCCGCCGACCTCGCCGCCTCCGTCTCCCGCGTCTCCTCGAGCTCCAGCGCCGCGATCTTCGCGTCGAGCCACGCCGCGTGCGCGTCGATCGTCGCGATCTCCTCCTCGAGGACGCGGCATCGCGCCTGCTTTGGATTCGACGCGGCGGGGGTGTTCACCGCGGGCGGCGCGGCGGCTGATTTCGCGCGTTTCGGCGACGGCTCCTCGACAGCTGGACTCGCGCCCGCCGCGGCGTCCTCCTCCTCCTCAATCGCGCGCGCGTCGTCTCCATCTCCCGCCGCGGGTTCGAGGTCGTCTACTTCGTCCTTCTTCACCGCGCGCTCTTCCTCCTTCGCGGGTCGCGACGCCGCGCGCGGCGTCGTCGGGTTCCCGCGCTCGCGCTCGTCCGCCTCCGCCGTCGCGCGCATCGCGGGAAAGTTGTGCACCAGACACTCGAGCGCGCGGTTCACGCGCAGGTCTTTCACGTACACCGGGTGCGTGCACGCCTCGTCCGGGCACTCGTTCTTGTACACGCCCTTCCCGCGCAGCGTGTCCTCCACGCACGCGCGGCAGAAAGTGTGCGCGCACGGGAGCGTGCACGGACGCGTGAACAGCTGCGAGCACAGCGCGCAGGTCAGATCCGCGGCGATCGCGTCGAGCGGCTCGGCGACCGTGCCGAGGTCGTCGTAGTCCTCCATCGCGGCCGCCGCCTTCGTCGCGGCCGCCGCGGCGGCGACCGCGGTCGCGGACCGCCTTCGTCGCGGCGGCATGACGGCGAGAGCCCTCGCGTCGCGCGCACTGACGGCTACGACGACTCGCGTCGAAGTGCTGACATGACCAAGACGTTTGAAGTCGCCAGTTTCAAAGCACGTTTTTTCACCGGTGAATCATCGGCAATTTTCATCGTTAAAAATGTGGAACATAGGGTGAACATGACCTTTCAACGAGTGGATTTCTAGCTAGGGTGCGAATGCGAACGTCTGTTCGTCTGTGGAAGCCGCTCGAGCTGCGAACGACGACTCGCGCGCGCTACTTCGCCAGCGCGGCGTGCGTCCTCACCCCCACGGGCACGACGCCGCTCCCGTGCATCCTCACCCCGCGCGCGTCCCCCTCCCCCTCCTCCTCCTCGTCGTCCAGCTCGTCGTAATCGTCGCTGCGGAAAAACGTGTACGACAGCGTCACGTCGTTCACGTCCGCCATCGCCGCGTCCGTCGCGAACTCGGGGTCCAGGTAAAAAAACACCGGCATGTCCACCTCCTCGCCCGCGCGCAGCCGCTGTTCCTCGAAGCAGAAGCACTGCACCTTGTTGAAGTGCGACCCGGCTTTGTTCGGCTGGACGTTATACGTCGCCACGCCCGTGACGTCGCGCGCGCTCTCGTTCTTCGCGGTGAAAAACGCGAGCGTCGTCTCCCCCGGACGCACCACGACGGACTTTTGCGTCGGGGTGAACCTCCACGGGAGACCCTCCGCGACGTCGGCGTTGAAGGATATGACGACGTCGCGCGACTTGGCGGCCGCGGTGACCGCCGGTGGGGCGTTCGCCTGCGCCGCGAGCTTCTCCTCCACGGTTTTCCTCCTCGTCGTCCCGCCGAACCCGGTGGCTTGACAGAACATGCGGTACAACGGCACGGACGCGTACGTTAGGCCGACCATGCCGATGGTCATCGCGAAGAGGTACATCCCGCCCGTGCTCGCGGACGCGCGATGACGCGCGGTCTCCGCGGCGATGTAAGCGCGTCGACGCGCCGCGGCGGCGGCTTCGTTCGCCGCCGACGCCGACGCGCCCGCGCCAACGCCCGCGGATCCCGACGACGACCCTCCGCTCGGTCCTCCCCCTCCTCCTCTTCCTCCCCCCGTGGACATCCCCCTGGACGACGCGCTCGATCCCGAGGCCGCGCGCGCTCGAGCGGCGAACGGCAGCGCGGACGACGCGCGCGACGACGACGACGTCGTCGTCGTCGCCGCCGTCGACGCGTCGATCGAGAGGGCACGCGCGACGAGATCGCGCCTCGGCGCCGCCGCCCACGCTTCGAGGTGCCGCGTGGACGATCGCGAGGACGTCGCGCTCGCGGCGAGAGACGCGTTCGCGGCCGCGACGCGACGCGCGGCGTGGCGCAGCATCACGAGAAGACGTGCGCGTCGTCCGTGGCGGCGATCGCCCCGCGCGCGAAATGATTGACGATGACGTCGTCACTCGCACCTCGCGGTCGCGCTCGCGGTCGTCGCGGCCGAGAACAGAAAGACGTTGGTGGGCCGAAAACGCCTTCATCTGGCGACGCGCGCGCGCGCACGCCCGCGTCATGACCGCCCGAGACTCGCGCCCCTCCGCGCTGGAGAACCTCGCGGCGGCGGAGAACAGCGCGCCTCCCTCCCCCCTCGCGCTGACGTCCTCCGCGGGCGCGGTCGCGACGTTCAGATCCGCGGAGGCGGCCGCCCCCGCGAATCGTCTCGCGCACGTCTCGGAGCGCTTCGCGCGGTTCTACAGCGACCTCGAGAACGAGAAAGCGTCGAGAAGAGAGGTCGAGACCGGGCGCAGGAACGCGCTGTACGACCAAGTCCAGAGGCTCGAGCTCGAGCTCGAGAACGAGACGAAGCGCCGCGCGGACGCGGACGAGGAGACGCGACGCGCGATCGAGCGCGAGCTGAAAAACTTCGAACGCGCCGCGGAGACGCGCGTGCAAGACGCCCTCGCCGGCGTCAAATCCACCCTCGACACCCTCGCGTCCTCGCTCGCGGAGCTCCACGCGGGCCTTCGCGAGGAACGCGAGCAGCGGAGGGTCGACGTCGAGCACCTCGCGAGCAGCGTCGTCGCCAAGGTGGACGAGTGCGCCTCCGCCGTCGACGACGAGCGCGTCGACCGGCTGCGACGCGAGGCGGCGACGCTGAGGTGCGTTCTATCTCACACCGGTCCCCGTACAGTACGACCGCGTCGGCGTGGTGCACGCCGTTCCTTGAGGACTTTTCCCGGCGCGCGCATCTCTCCGCTCATCCCTCCCTCGCTTTCAATCCCGACACACCTCGACGCCTTTCAACTCCGACCGACGCCTTCCGACTCCCTCGTCCCGACGTTCGCTCGTACGGAACGCGCCTCAGACGCGTCGGCGAGGACGTGCTGCGGCTGCAGGAGAAGGTGGACGGCGAGCGGAGCGTCCGCGAGGCTGCTCTCGCGGACGTCTCGAGCGCGGTGGCGGAGCTGCGGCGCGCGAAGCGAGGGGACGAGGACGCCTTCCACGTCGTCGCGTTGGGCGAGATCGCCGCGGTGAAGGCGCGTTCTATACACTGGTTCCCATATGACCCCGTTCGCGTGGTGAACGCCGTTTCTTAAGGACTTCGCCCGGCGATTCTCTCCGCCCACACCACGCTTTCAATACCCGCCCTCGGCGCCTTTCAACTCCAACTGACGCCTTTCAACTCCACCCCGACGTTCGCTCGTATGGAATGGCCCTAAGGCGGCGATCAACGCGGAGAAGGAGGAACGCGTCGCGGAGGACGAGAGCATCGTGCGCGCGATCAACGAGTACACGCGCGCGCTTCAGGATGGGCTGCGGATCGTGAACCAGAGCTGAGGGGGGGAGTGGGGCGCCGAGGGATCGCGGCGCGCTGCGGGGGGGGTACGTAGACGGGGTTCGGCGACGCGCGTAGATAGAAGACCAAGGAATCGCAATCGTTTTATTGGACGGGACGAGACGCTGAAACGTGTCACACCCACGGCGCGGTCAGCGCGCGCGTCTGAGCCGTCGCGGACACGCGCGCCCCGGCGCGGGATGTTATGTTCGCGCGCGCGCGCATAGCGAACGTCGTCTCGTCGTCGCTGCTCTCGCGCGTCGCGCGTCGTCCCCCGCGTCGCGACGCGGGCGCGACCTCCTCCGGCGGCGCGATGGCGCGAGAGGCGTCGTGGAGCGACGGGCCCGACGGCGCTCGGAGAAGAACCCCCCCGGACGCGCCGCACGGGCCGGTCGTCGCGCTGTACGACAAGTGCGTCGCGACGCTCCCGTCCGTCCCGGGGGTGCGGCCCGTGCACGACGACCACGTGCGCGCGATCATGCCGTACCTCGAGGCTGTCACCGCGCGCGACCTCGCGCTCGAGGTGCCCGACGAGGCGAAGACGCCGCCGTCGACGTCGACATCGCGATTGGACCGCGCGGGCTTGCGCGGCGGCGGCGGCGGCGGCGGCGGCGGCGACGGCGACTTCTTCCGCCGGGGAGAGAGAGAGAGAGTCGGCGAGAGAGAGAGAGAGAGGTCGTCGCCGTCGTCGTCCCCCGAGCCCGGCGCTCGACGCGGGCTGGAGTACCTCCACCTCCACGAGGACCTCGCGTTCACGCTCGGCGTCTTCAAATTCCTCGCCGCCGGCGACGCGATACCGACGCACGACCACCCGGGGATGACGGTCATGTCCAAAATTCTCTACGGCGCCGTTCACGTGAAATCGTACGACTGGGTCGTCGCCCCGGAGGACGAAGGGAAGCCGCCGCCGCCGGTCCCGGTCGGGACGCCGAGGCTCGCGAGGGTGGTGCGCGACGGTGTCGTCGCCGCGGGGACGACGCCGCTCGCGCTGTTCCCGACCCGCGGAGGGAACGTCCACGGGTTCACCGCGATCACGCCGACGGCGATGTTGGACGTCCAGGCGCCGCCGTACGCGCTCGGCGCGGGGAGAGACTGCCATTACTTCCACGAGGTGAGCGAAGGGCCGGGAGGGGAGCCCGCGGGCGCCGGCTACGCGTGGCTCGCGGCGGCGCCGTCGCAGCCGGAGAGTTTCCGCATCGATCACGGGACGTACCGAGGGCCGAAGTTCGGGAGCAACGCGACGGAGGGGGGGTACTACACGTACGAGGGGGGTCACATGATGCACTGAGTGGGTCGTTGACGTGCGCGTTGATCGTTGCGTAGTCGGGATAGCCATTCTACAGTCAAGCCTGCGACGAGTCTTTTCGCCTTCTGCTGCCATGCCAGGCGTATACCATCATTTGGACGCGCGTCGGATCTCATCATAGGCATCGCGCGCGGAGGAGGGATCGCGCGATACCGATGCCGGCGCCTGATGTCGCCACGCACGTCAAGGCGGCACTGGCGTCGTCCAAAGTCGACGACGAGGTGAGCGAGTACGTCTCGGACATGATGGGAGGGATGCTCGACGACGCGGACGACGGCGCGTCGCGCGACGAGCTCGTCGAGGAGCTCGTGGACGCCGCGGGGGCGATGCTGCTCGAGTTTATAGACGAGAGCGCGGTGAAGGCGCTGTGCGAGAGCGCGGTGAATCACCACAAGGGCGGCGAGAGCGCCGGCGGCGACGGCGGCGGCGGCGGCGGCGGCGGCGGCGGCGGCGGCGGCGGCGACGGTGCCGACGAAAAGAAGGACTACTGCCTCGACCTCCAGGGCATCATCCTCGCGTTCGCCGGGAAAGTCCTCCTGCGACCGACGTCGCTGCGGCTCGAAATCGGGCGAAGGTACGGCGTCGTCGGCCAGAATGGCGCGGGGAAGACGACGCTCCTCACGAGGCTCGCCGCCGGGGACATCAACGGCTTCCCCCCGCGGCTTCGATGCGTCTTCGTCCAGCACGAAGTTCTCGTCTCGCTCGCGGCCCCGGTGAAGGACTTTCTCAAGTCCCAAGCGATCGAGCTCGGCGCGGATGCGAACGACGTGGCGCCGTGCTTACGCGCCGTCGGGTTCACGGACGAGCTCGCGCGCAAGACGGTCACGGAGCTGTCCGGGGGATGGCGGATGCGACTCGCGATCGCGCGAGCGATGTTACAGAAAGCCGACCTCCTCCTCCTGGACGAGCCGACGAACCACCTCGACGTCGGCGCGGTCGACTGGCTCGCCTCGCACCTCTGCGCGCTGACGAACACGACCGTGCTCGTGGTCTCGCACGACTACGACTTCCTCACGACCGTCGCCACCGACATCGTGCACTTCGAGGATCAGACGTTGACGACGTACGACGGCGGGTTTCAAAACTTTCGAGCCGCGAACCCGCGGCTGGTGCTTCCGCGCATGAAGAAAGACCTCGTGGACGCGATCAAAACCGACGCGGAAGCCGCGGGCGAGGCCGCGATCGGCGACGGCATGGGCGCCGGCGACGGCGCTGGCGACGGCGACGCGAGCAGGCTGCGCGCGTCCGCGGTGTTGGGCGCGAGCGGCGGAAAAAGCGGCGAGCTCGGCACGCGCGCGTCCGCGTACGCGCCGAGCGGGTCCGTCGCGGGGGGGTTCGCCGCGGCGATGACCGGGACGTCCCGCGGCGGCGTCGGGAAGTCGACCGGGGGCGGGGATAAGCCGCTCATCTCGTTCCCGGACCCGGGACCGTTGGACGGCGTAAAGAATAAGCATCAGGCGGTGTTGAGGGTCGAGGAGGTTTCGTTTTCGTACGCGACGTCTTCGGCGAAGGTTTTGGACGGCGTCAACGCGCGCGTGTACCTCTCCTCGCGCGTCGCCATCGTCGGCGCGAACGGGGCGGGTAAGACGACGCTTCTGAAGAACATCGTGGGCGAGCTCGAGCCCACGGACGGGAGCGTGTGGAAGCATCATAACCTGCGGATATCGTACATCGCGCAGCACAGCATGCATCACTTGGAGTCGAACCTCGAGATGTCGCCGAAGGAGTACATCCAGCGAAGGTTCTTCTTGGGCAGGGATAAAGAGCTCGCCGCGATGGCGACCATGGAGATGACAGACGAGGAGAAGGCGGCGATGACGGTGAAAGGGAACGTGTGCGAGATCCTCGGCAGGGCGATGAAGGGCGGGTCGCTGTGTTACGAAGTCCGAAAGTGGGGCGACCGCCCGGGCGTCACGAGGTGGGAACCGAAGGAATTCTTAAAGTCCTCGTACGTCATGAAAATGACGCGGCACTTCGACGAGAAGCTCAAGGCGAGCCAGAGCGGGCTGGACATTCGCCCGCTGACGTCCGCGGAGGTGTACGCGCACCTCGGCGATTTTGGGATATCCACGGAGCTCGCCGATTCGAAACTCAAGCGCATGTCCGGCGGGCAAAAAAGCCGCCTCGTCCTCGCCGCGGCGATGTGGACGAAGCCGCACGTGATCGCCCTGGACGAGCCGACGAACTACTTGGACAACGAAACCCTCGCGGCGCTGACCGATGCGCTTCGAAAGTTTAAAGGCGGTGTCCTGACGGTGTCGCACAACGCCGGGTTCGTCGCGGATCTGTGCACGGACTCGTGGCGCGTGTACCAAGGTAAGGTCGTCTCCGCGGAGGAGGGCGGCAAGGCTGGGAAAAAGTCCACGGCGACGCGGCGAAGAGAGCGCGCGGAGGGCAAGGAAGCCGCGAAAGCGGAGGAGAAGGAAGAGAAGGCGAAAGAGCTCGCGGAGGCGGACGCCGAGCGCGCCGTCGACGGGAAGCGCCCGGGCGGCGCGACGCTCGGCGGCGTCGACGTCGACCGCACCGTCACCGGCGTCCTCGCGTCGCGGCCGACGGCGCTGGACGTTCGCGTCGAGCGGTTTAGCATGCAAGTCAACGGCGTGGAGCTCGTGAGCGACTGCGCGATCGAGCTCAACCACGGGCGACGGTACGGCGTGTTAGGCGTGAACGGCTGCGGGAAGAGCAACCTCCTCGCCGCGCTCGCGAATCGCGAGGTGCCGATCCCCGAGCACGTGGACGTGTATCACCTGAGAGAGGAAGCGGAGCCGACGGAACGCACCGCGCTCGAGGCGGTCGTGGATCACATCAAAGCCGAGGTGAACCGCCTGCAGAAGCTCGAGGCCGCGGTCCTCGCGGAGGGCGGACCCGGGGACGAGCGCTTGCAGCCGCTGTACGAGCGCTTAGAAGAGCTCGACCCGGCGATGTTTGAAGCGCGTGCGGCGGAGCTGCTTCACGGGTTGGGCTTTGACCGGCCGATGATGCGCCGCGCGACGAAGGACATGTCCGGCGGGTGGCGGATGCGCGTCGCGCTCGCGCGCGCGCTCTTCGCCGCGCCCGCGCTTCTTCTCTTGGACGAGCCCACGAACCACCTCGACCTGAGCGCGTGCGTGTGGCTCGAGCATTACCTCTCGAAGTACGACAAGTGTCTGCTCGTGATCTCGCACTCGCAGGACTTTCTGAACGGCGTCTGCACGCACGTGATTCGATTATCGAACAAACGTCTGACGTACTACACCGGCGACTACGACACGTACCAGAAGACGCTCAGGAACGAGGAGGTGATTCAACAGAAGAAGCACGACAAAGAGCAGGCGGACATTAAGCACCTGAGGGAGTTTATCGCGTCGTGCGGGACGTACGCGAACATGATGAAGCAGGCCAACTCGAAGCAGAAAATTCTGGACAAGATGGAAGCGGCGGGGCTGACGCCGTCGCCGAAAGCGGACAAGACGTTCTCGTTCTCGTTCCCGGAGTGCCATAAGCTTCCGCCGCCGGTGTTGCCGTTCAAGAACGTGTCGTTCCGGTACCCCGGCGCGGACGAGAGCGCGGGGATGCTCCTGAAAGATTTGGAGTTTGGCGTCGACACGGACTCGAGGATCGCGCTCGTGGGCCCAAACGGCGCAGGCAAGTCGACGCTCCTCAAGCTCATGACCGGCGAGATCGAACCCGTGGCCGGGACGGTGTCGAGACACGCGTCGTTATCCATCGGGAGGTACCACCAGCACTCCGTGGACGTGTTAGATCCGGGGAGTCACCCCGTGGATTTCTTCGCGGGAACGTACGCGGCGATGAAAAAACCAGTCGACGAGTGGCGCGGGTTCCTCGGGAAGTTCGGCATCAGCGGAAGAGCGCAGACGACGCCGATCGGTTTACTCTCCGACGGTCAAAAGTCGAGACTCGTGTTCGCGATGATTTGCGTCGGGAAGCCGAACCTCCTCCTCCTGGACGAGCCGACGAACCATCTGGACATCGACGCGATCGACTCTCTCGCGGAGGCGATA
Source organism: Micromonas pusilla CCMP1545 (assembly GCF_000151265.4). Taxonomy (NCBI): domain Eukaryota; kingdom Viridiplantae; phylum Chlorophyta; class Mamiellophyceae; order Mamiellales; family Mamiellaceae; genus Micromonas; species Micromonas pusilla. The sequence continues at coordinate 975,158 of NW_003315885.1, forward strand.
AACGCCTACGCCGGCGGATTGGTCCTCGTGTCGCACGACTTCCGTCTGATCGACCAGGTCGCGAAGGAGATCTGGGTCTGCGACGGCGGCGGCGTCGAGGTGTGGAAGGACGACATACGGGCGTACAAGCGGAAGCTCGCGAAAGCCGCGGGGCTGTGAACGACGTCATCTGAGATGTTGTAACGGACCTCTAGTCTAGTCCTTCCGCGCGAAACTTCGCGCGGGTCGCCACCTTACCTTCTTCATTCCGTCTGCGAAACGCGTCTCCCTCCCTCCCTCTCTCTCACTCCCTCATCGCCTCCTCGACGAAGACGACGCGAGCGCGCCGATCAACCCGCCGATGACCGCCGCGCCCACGGACACGGCGCCCACGCCGATCACTCCGTCCCGCGCGATCTTCTCCTCCGCGGCGGTCTTCAGCGCCTCCGCTTGTCGGCACTCCCGGTCGTGCCGCAACGCGTCCGTCGCGGCTTCCTTCGCGCTGAGGTAGTCCCCCTCGTTGAAGTGCGCGACCGCGGTGATGTACCGCCGGTCCCTCGGCAGCACGGCGTCGCCCCATTCGTACGTGCGGTCGCGCAAGAGCTCGATCGCGCGCGTCGCGTGCCCCGCGGCTTTCGAGTGCGCGAGCGCCCACGCGAGGCGAAATCGCGCGGTGTCCTGCGCCGCCCGGTCCGAGCTCGACGACGCGGCGACTGCGGAGGGGGGGGACGCGACGCGGGGGAAAGCGTGACGTTTGGAGCGCGCGTGGGGGCGAGATCGCGCGCGACTAGGCACCCCTCGGAAAACAACGACGCGGCCCGCGGGATCTGACGACGATTTCGTCGCGCACCTTCGGCGTACGCGCGGTCCGCCTCCAAGCACATCTCCATGTCCGTCTCCGGGAGGTCCGGGCCCGTGGACGTGAAGAGATCCGTGATCTCTTTCACGCCCTTCGTGATGTTCGCTTGGATTTTGGTCCAGTTGTCCATGGCGTGCGGTCGCGCGCGAGGGAGTGAGTGGAACGAGGAGACGTTCTTGAGTCACGATTTTTGAGTCAGAGGTTCAGACAACAAAACATTAGCCAGACAGCCGCTACGAAACAACTTAACAACTCACGGCAAGAGCCTCTCGGCCTCGCCAAACGCCACGTTCGCGCTCGCCTTCCGCCGTCTGACGACGACGACCGCGACCGCGGCGGCGACGGTCGCGCCGATCAACGCCGCGCCGGCGACGCCCTCTCTCTTCGCGATCGTCACCGCGCCGCCGAGCGCGGTTTCGATGAACGCGTCCGCGGCTTCGATGGCGCCGCGCGACGCGGGCTCGTTCCCGAGTAACGTCCCCGGGTTCGCCGTTTCGTCCCGGAAGTACTCCTGCTTGAACACCGACCCTTCGACGCACTTCGCCTCCATCTCCTTTTTGTCCATGACGACCCCGACTTTCGTGACGATCGGGTACACGGACTCGAAGAGGAGACCGCACGTGCCGAATAAGCCGTGGTCGTGCGGCTCCGCGCGCTCGAGCTTGAAGTATCCCTTCTCGCCAAAGTCCTCGCCGTACGTGTTACGAACGAGCCAGTACTTCATCCCGTTCTCGACGCCCCAGCCGACGACGAGCGCGGCGTGGTTGATCGACGAGATCCCCGCGCCCGCGGGCGGACACTCCTTCGCGGTGATGACGCCGCCGTCGTAAAAGTGCAGACGCTCGCCGTTGATGCCCACCGCCACCGGTCCCGTCTCGTAAATCGCCCGCATCAGCGCCTCGTTCCCGGCGGTCATCTTCAGGTCGCACATCCCCGGCGTCGTGAGCGTGGACTTCACGTTCGCGGCGCACTGCAACGTCTCGTCGTCCTGCGACGACGACGGCACCGCGGCGTCGTAATCGCTCGCCAAGGCGATGCCGCCGTTTTTCTCGATCCAGTTGAACGACGTGTACATGTTCCCCGTCGCGCACGCGTTGTCGTCCTTGTCGCAGTCCATGAGCTGCAGGATAGAGAGTTTAGGCGCGTCCATCCTCTTGCGCGTCTTCTTCGTGATATCGACCGCGTACGTCGCCGCGATCGAATCCGCGGTGACGAACGCCCAGCACGACGCGCACGACGACGACTGCTCGTGGATCGGGCCGACGACGGCGCCGTACTCCGCGCCCGGTTTCGTCCACGCGAACTCCTCGGGGAACCCGCCGTGGGAGGAGGGGGAGGCGGCGGGGGACGACTTCTTCGACGCCGCTCGCTTCGCGTGCGTATGCTTCGGCTTCGAATGCGCGGGCGCGGGCGCGGGCTCGTGCGCCGGCTCGGGCGCCGCCGCCGGCTCGGGCGCCGCCGCCGGCTCCCCCTCCTCCCACGCCGCCGGCGCCGCTCGGTGCCCCGCCGCGGTCTTCTCCCCCGCGATCGCGTCGTCGACGATGTCTTCCACGGATGAGTTGTTCACCGTCGCCTTCCCTAGCCTCGCCGCCGCCCAGGCTTTCATCTCGTCGTGCACGGCCCGGACGCGCCTCGCGGACGGCTTGTACGTCAACGCCGCGCGTTTGAACTCCTCGGGGGCGAGGTCCGCGTGCTTCCCTAACGTCATCCTCCACGTCTTCGTCGCGTCCGCGTTGTGCGCGTCCACGGTGAGCTTGTTCGCGTGGAAGATTTTCTCCCTGCGATGGATCGCGCGCGAGTTGGAGGGAGGACGAAGAAGCGGGGGACGTCAGCGATCGTCCCGTCTTCGGCTTCGAACGAAACGAGGGTTCGGGGAAGAATCGACGGAAACGGAACGGGTCGCGCGGGGACGCGATCGCGGTCTGCTCGCCCCCCGCGAGCGCGGCGGGTTCGATCGCATCGAGCCCGAGACGCACCTCAAGCGCGATTCCTCGCACGATACGACGCCGTCGCCGCAGTAGTTCTTCCCGTGCTTCGCGACGTACGCGGCGAACGCCGCGCTGTGCGGGGAGGACGTCGCGGCGTCGTCGCGAGCGTTCGGCGCGGCGATCCCCGCGGCCCGCGCGGTGGAGAGCGATCCGAGAACCGCGACGACCGCGCAGAAGAGGAGGAGCGCGTTCGCGAGGGAGAGCGAACGGAACATGATCGATCGTCGACGCGAGAAGCGCTTCGCGAGTATCGCGCGTCGGCCCCGCGCGCCGTCTTCTGCCGCGCGGGCACGATCAATTGGTGTTACAGCGCTGAGAGCTGCGACTCTGCGACTCTTGGAGGTGACAGTTTGGTACGTAAGGTTGTGGGCCGTTGTCGACGCAGCAGTGCGGATGTTACTGTACAGCGACGCGACGCGTCGTCGGCTCGCTCGAGGCACTCCTCCTCCGCGTCGCGCGCCGTCGAACGCGCGGCACCTCCCGCCGCCCTCTCTCGCGATGGGCGCCGCGAGCTCGAAGAAGATGGCCGCGAACAAAGAGGCCAAGCTCGCGGTCGCGGTCTCCGGGATCTTCTTCGCGTTCTCCTACTTCGCGGTGCTGCAGGAGGACGTGTATCGCGCGTCGTACGCGGTCCCGGGCGCAGGGCGCGGCGCCACGGAGAAGTTCACGTCCACGTTCCTCGTCCTCGCGGTCGAGCGCGGCGTGAACGCGCTCGCGGGCGCGATCGGTCTCGCGCTCGTGGGCGGCAGCGGCATCCGAGTCCCGCGACGCCAGATCCTCACGTCCGGCGTGTCGCAGATGCTCGCGATGGCGTCCGCGAACGAGGCGCTGCGGTACGTCTCGTACGCGACGCAAGTGCTCGGGAAGTCGTGCAAGATGGTCCCGGTCATGATCGGCGGCGTCGCCGCGGGGCGAAAGTTCCCGCGCGCGCAGTACCTCCAAGTCCTCGCGATCACCCTCGGGGTTGCGGTGTTCAACTTTGGGAAGAAGGCGTCGTCATCGGGGAAAGGCGCCGGCGGCGACAGCGCGTACGGCCTCGGCCTCATCGGCGCGTCGCTCGTCATGGACTTCGTCACCGCGTCGTTGCAGGACCGCGTGAAGAGCGCGACGCGAAGGCTGAACCCGGGTGAGAAGCACGCGAAGACGTCGATGTTCGAGTCGATGTTGTACACGAATGCGTCCGGCGTCGTCGTCGCGCTCGCGCTCGCGGCGCGCACGGGACAGCTGTCCTCCGGCGTGGCGTTCTGCTCCCGGCACCCGGAGGCGACGCGCGTCGTGATGAATTACGCGCTCGCGTCCGTCGTCGGGCAGCTGTTCATTTACTTCACGATAACCGAGTTCGATCCGCTCGTGTTGAGCGGCGTCACGACGACGAGGAAGATTTTCTCCACCGTGTACTCCGTGCTTCGCGACCCGGATCCTAAAAACGCGCTGACTCGGACGCAGTGGACCGGGTGCGGCGTCGTGTTCGCCGCGTTAGGGTACGATGTCCTGGAGAAGTTCGTGAAGGGTGGGGGGAAGAAAAAAATCGGCGGCGGCGGGGACGGCGAGGCGCCGAGGCGGAGCGCGCGGAAGAAGGAGTTGTAGTACCAATCTCTTCGCCGCGCCAAATAAACTTATGTGTACAATTCGTTTCAACTCGTCTATCGCCTTCGCGTCGTCGTCACCGCGACACCGCGACGGGCTCTTCGTCCAAGCTCCCGGTGACGACGATCTCAACCGCCGCGCCCTCTTCCTCGTCGAACGACGACTCGACGATGATGGCCCCGCTCTCTTTCACCAACGCGGTCGCGTCCCCCGCGACGACCTCGTGCTCAAAGTCCGCGTCGGAGAGCCCGTAGCAATTCTCCATGAACATCTCCCCGGCTTTCACCCTGACGACGTGGCTCGGCTCCAACGCCTCGCAGAACTCTTTGTTGTGCGACACCGCGAAGACGGTCCCTTCCCACCCGCGCAGGCCGTCCGTCAGCGCGTTCACCGCGCCGATGTCGAGGTGGTTGGACGGCTCGTCGAGCAGCAGAACGTTCCTCGGGCGAAGCACGAACGCCGCGAGCGCGACGCGCGCCTTTTCTCCGCCGCTCAACGACCCGATCGTCCGAAGCGCCATGTGGCCGCTCATCCCGAGCGCGCCGAGCGCGTTCCTCGCCTTTTCCTCCTTCAGAAGCGCGTCGTCCTCTCTCGCGGACGCGAGCACGTAATCCAGCGCTCTCTCCGCGGACGGGAGCTCCTGCGCGAGGTCCTGCGAGAAGACGCCGATTTTCACGCGTTCGCCCACGACGCGTTCGCCGCCGACGACGGGCAACGTCCCGGCGAGCGATTTCAACAGCGTCGACTTCCCCGCGCCGTTCGGGCCGAGGACGACGATCCGCTGCCCGCGCTCGAGCTTCAGCGCGCCCTGCAAGATGGGCGCCCTCGCGTCGTACCCGAGCTTCGCACCGCCGCCCGGGCCCGGGCCTCGCAGCTCGAGGACGTCGTTGTCCGACGCCGGCGGGTCCATGAGCTTGAGGATCATCTTCGACGCGTCACCGGCGGCGCCGTCGCTGAACGACGCCGTCGCCGCGGACTCGTTCTTCCTCATCTCGACGCGGAGCTTCTCGAGGAGCTTCGCTCTGCTCTGCGCCTGGCTCGCCTTGCTCGCGTTCGCGCTGAACCGGCGAACGAAATCCTCCAACTCCGCGGCTTCGACGCGCTGCTTCTCGTACAACGCCTTCGCGACGCGTATGCGCTCGTCCCTCGCCTCTAAGAACGCGGTGTAGTTGCCGACGTACCAGTGCAGCCCTTTCCCTCGCACCTCCGCGATGTGCGAGCACGCGCCGTCGAGGAGTTCCTTCTCGTGCGACACGATCACCGTCGTCGACGGAGACGATTTGATCCACGCGCTCAGCCACTTTTTCGACGCCTCGTCGAGGTGGTTCGTGGGCTCATCCAGGAGCAACAGGCCGTTGTCCTGCGACCCCGCGGGGGATAACAAGAGCCTCGCGAGCGCGACGCGCATCTGCCACCCGCCGGATAAGTCGTCGCACACCACGTCCCACTGCGACCTCGCGAACCCGAGGCCGTCGAGCACGCTCGCGATGCGTTTCTCCGCGCCGTTGCCGCCGGCGGCGTCGAACTCTTCCAACGCCGCCATGTACGCGTCCGCGCCCTTGCACGCCTCTTCCACCTCCGCGCTCTCGCACTGAAGCTCCGCGGCTCTCAGCGCCGCCTCCGCGGCGTTGATTCGCGTCATCCGCGCCCGCGCTTCTTGGTACACCGTGAGCTCGCTTCCGCTCACCGCGGTCTGTTCGAAGTACCCGACCTCGAGGTCCGAAGAGATGGCGATCGCGCCGTCGTCGAGCGCGCGTCGTCCCGCGATGCATTTCAGCAGCGTCGACTTCCCGCAGCCGTTGCCGCCGACGAGGCCGACGACCTGGGACTTCATGACGGTCATCGAGCCGTCGCGGAGGAGGTCCGTGTCCGCGACGGAGAGCATCACGTCCGTGAGTTTCATCGCCGCGCCGGAGGCGTCGCCGTAGGGCACGCGGAGCTCGTCCTCCTCGGACCGTCGCTTCGGCGGCGTCGTCGTCGGCTTCGGCGTCGTCGTCGTCGGCGTCGTTCCGGCGCGGGAGGACGCGTCGTTGGTCTTCGGCGGCGGCGGCGGCGCGGACTTCGCCTTCCTCGCGCCTTTCTTCCCAGCCTTGCACGTCACCGTCGCGACGCCGCGGCGCGCGGGGACGCACGCGCGGCTCTTTCCGAGAGAACACGTCATCCATTCGGTGCCCGACGCGGACGACAGCGCGCGCGCGGACGCGGACGACATCGCGCGCGTGGGAGCGGAAGAGACGGGGTGGGCCTTCCGCGCGCGTGCGAACCGAGCGCGCGCGTGCGAGTTCGCGAGGAGAGCGCGCGCGTGTGCTCGCGCGCGTGCGTCGATGACGGTTCGCGGCGGCGCGTGTCGTGATTTATCATCATCGGCGGACGTTTCACGTGCGTTTCCGAGGCTCACAGCGACCGAGAGCTCTGACTGAAACGCCTTACGATAAATGTAGTATCGAGTACGCCGTACTCGGCGGCAAAAGAGGTCGAGCTCCGTCGCCGACGACGCCGCGCGTCGAAACGTAACGCACACGTCATCGCTACTCCCCGCCGGCTACGACTACTCGCTGCGCGGGGTACGCCCCGCACACGTCGCAAAACGTCGCGTCGCCGATCTCGAAGCGACACCCCGCGCAGCCTTCGCCGGGTCCCAGCCATTTTTTCGTCGGGTGTCTGAGGACGTCGTCTTCGCCGCCGCCGTCGCCGCCGCCGCCGCCGCCGCCGCCGAAAGCTTTTACGTACGCGCGGAAGTTCACCAGGTGCTCTTTGTTCTTGATCACCACCCCTCGCGCCGCCCACGCGTCTCTCTCCTCCTCGAACGCGTCGTCCGCGACGACTTCCGACCAGAACGCGTCGTTCGAGACGACGGCGACGCCCGAGCCGACCTCGATCGGATCCTTCCGTCGCCAACTCGCGACGGTGTCGAACGCGCGACGCAGCGGCAGCTTCCCCGCGACGTGCTCGATCGCGTCCCCTTCCAGGGTCAACCTGATCGGAACGACCCCGACGCAATCCGCGCGGTCCGTCTCCGCCGTCGCCCAACGCGCGAACGCGTCGGACGTAAACGGCGCGCGCGACGAGACGCCGCGAGCCGCCGCCAGCGCCGCCGTCGCGAACGTCCACGTCGCGCACATCTCGTCCCTCTTCCGCCTCCACGTCCCGGGCGGGTCGTCCTCGCCCCACGTGAACGAGTACCCGCCCAGGAGCTCGTCCGCGCCGTCGCCGACGACGGCGTCCTTCATCCCCAACGCCGCCGCGCGTCGCAACGCGGCGGCGACGACGAGCGCGTTCCGAAGCGTCATCCCGTCGAACGTCCGCAACGACTCGACGCACGACGGGAGGTACTCCGCGATGAGATCCGCGGGCGTGACCTCGACGACGTGGTGCGCGAGGCCGTGCTCGGCCGCGACCGCGGCGGCGAACGCGCGGTCGGGCGCGTCCGGCCCGCACAAGACCGTGATCGCGCACGCGTACGTCACGCCGAGATCCGCGCTCGCGCGCATTATCGCGGCGGTGTCGACGCCGCCGCTCAGGATGATGCACCGCGTGGGCGCCGCCGTGGTTGCGGCGACCGCGGCGACCGCGTCGAGCAGCTTCTCCCTGCACGCGCGCGCGACGACGTCATCCCTCGCGGCGGCGGCGGAGGCGCTCATCGGTGTGACGGCGCGGCGCGGAGGACTGATGACGCGACCGGCGGAAACTCCGAGACGTAGAAGAGTGTGCGACTGGTCGATCGAACTCTCCGTCAGTTCCGACGACGCGGCGACCGGACCGGACCGAACCGAACCTCCGCGATGGGCAGCGAGAAGTACGTCCTCGGGATCGACGGCGGCACCGGCGGCATCCGCGCCGGGCTCTTCGCCGTCGCGACCGGGGAGCCGATCGCGTTCGCGGACACGCCGTACGACACGTCGTACCCCAAGCCAGGGCACGCGGAGCAATCGCCTTCGGACTGGTGGGACGGCCTCGGCGCGAGCTCGCGGAAGGTTCTGCGCGAGTCCGGGATCGACCCGCGCGACGTCGCGGGCGTGTGCGTGGACACGACGTGCTGCACCGTCGTCGCGCTGGACGCGGACGCGAACGCGCTGAGGCCGGCGATCCTGTGGATGGACATGCGCGCGTCGGACCAGACGAAGCAAGTCCTCGCGACGCGCGATCCCGCGCTGAGCGTGAACGGCGACGGCGCCGGCCCGGTCAGCGCGGAGTGGATGATCCCGAAGGCGCTGTGGCTCGCGCAGTGCGAGCCGGAGACGTTCCGCGACGCGGCGATGATATGCGAGTACCAGGACTACGTGAACGTGAAGCTCACGGGGCGGTACTGCGGCTCCGCGAACAACGTCGCGGTGCGTTGGCACTTCGTCGACGGCCGCGGGCCGCCGACGTCTCTCCTGAAGTCGCTGAACATCCCGGAGCTCCTCGAGAAGTGGCCGAAAGACATCGTGGGGCTCGGCGACGTCGTCGGCGCGCTGACGCGCGACGCGGCGACGCACCTGGGCCTCCCCGCGGGCGTCCCCGTCGCGCAGGGCGGCGCCGACGCGTTCGTCGCGATGGTCGGCCTCGGGACGATCGAACCCGGGCAGCTCGCGCTCATCACCGGGAGCTCGCACTTGCACTTGGGCGTGACCGACCGCAGGTTTCACGGGCGAGGGATATGGGGCACGTACTCGTGCGCGCTCGTGGGGGGGCACGACGTCGTGGAGGGCGGGCAGACGTCCACGGGGTCCGTCGTGAACTGGTTTAAGACGTTGTGCGGCGGCGGCGATGGGTTTTACGACGAAGTGAACGCCGCCGCCGCGGAGGTGCCGCCCGGGTGCGAGGGTCTGGTCGTTCAGGAGCATCTGCAAGGAAACAGGACGCCGCACACGGACCCGCTCTCGCGCGGGGTCGTCTCCGGTCTGACGTTACGACACGGCCGCGCGCACGTGTTTCGCGCGATTTTGGAAGGGATCTCTTTCGGAACGCGTCTCATCTTCGACGCGATGGAAGCGAACGGGTACAAGCCGTCCGAGGTCGTCGTCGCCGGCGGCGCCACGCGAAGCGACCTGTGGCTGCAAATACACGCGGACGTCGCGAACGTGCCGTTCAAGCGGACGAAGTGCGCGGACGCGCCGGCGCTCGGGGCGGCGATCCTGGCGGCGGTCGGCGCGGGGTGTTACGCCACCGTCGCGGACGCCGCGCGCGCGATGGTGCACATGGAAGGGGTCGTGCACCCTCGACCGGAGGTGCACGCGCAGTACGCGAGGGCGTACGCGGCGTACAAGGCGACGTACCCGGCGTTGAGGCGCGTCATTCATCGGCAAGGGAGCGAGGCGGCGTTCGCGACGTCGGTCGACGACGCCGATGCCGCGACGGACGAAACCCCGGTCGCGAAGATCGCGCCGTCGCTGCTCGCGGCGGACCAAGGCGACCTCGCCGGGGAGGTCTCGCGGATGATTCACGACGGCGCGGACTGGCTGCACGTGGACATCATGGACGGACACTTCGTGAACAACCTCACGATCGGTCCCCCCGTGGTGGCGCATTTACGCGCGCGGGCGAGAGACGCGTTCTTGGACTGCCACCTCTCGTGCTCGAACCCGGGGTCGCTGATCGACGGCCTCGCCGCCGCGCGCGCGTCGAGCGTGACGTTTCACATCGAGGCCGTGGGCGGGGGCGACGGCGACGGCGACGCGACGAGCGAAGCCGCGGCGTTGGCGGCCACGATCCGCGCGCGCGGGATGCGCGCCGCCGTGGCGTTGAAGCCGTCCACGCCCATCGAGACCGTCTTCCCCCTCGTGGACGCGGACGCGGTCGACATGGTCCTGTGCCTCACCGTCGAGCCCGGGTTCGGCGGGCAGAAGTTCACCGCGAGCGTGTGCGATAAAGTCCGCGCGCTTCGACGGCGGCGGCCGCGGTTGGACATTCAGGTGGACGGCGGGTTGAACGAGGACACCGTCGTCGCGGCGGCGTGCGCGGGGGCGAACGTCGTGGTCGCCGGCAGCGCGGTGTTCGGTTCGGACGACCCGGGGAGGGTGATTCGGGGGTTGCGACGCGCGGTCGTGGACGCGCGGCGGACGAAGCCTTGGCTGGGGTGACGCGCGACGTGGGCGCGGTGAGTGCGCGGGAGTAGCGCGCGGGCGACACCGTGATACGAAGGTAGCACGCAGCACGGGCGAAAATGATAAAATCGCATCTCGTCTCGAACGCCCCGAGCGGAATTCATTTCGCGGCGCGCAGGGCGCCGTGTCGCCATCGCAATGATGGCGGCATGGCTCCGCGCCCGCGCGGGCGCGGAGGACGCGTATCTCTACCTCGTGTTCTTCCTCCTCTCCGCCGCGCAGGCGTTGCCCATCACCGCGACCGCGCTCGTGCTGAACGACGACCTCGGGATGCGATCTCGCCCCGAAGCTCTGAACGCGTACTTCGCCGTGGAGTTCAGCCTCAGCGCGCTGAAACCCGCGTGGGCGGCGCTGTCCGACCTCGCGCCGATACGCGGCAAGAGGCGCGTGCCGTACATGGTGCTCGGCGCGCTGTCGCACGCGCTCGCGCTGCAGTTTTACGCGCGCGTGCGAACGATCGCGCAGCTGTACGCCGCGGGCGTCGCGGCGTCGCTGACGTTCGCGATGTGCGAATCCGGCGCGGACGGGATGCTCGTCCAGCTCGGCGGCGGCGACGCGTCGCGCGCGATGAACCTCCAGGCGCGCGGGATGACGGCGAGGAACCTCGGCGGGCTCGTCGCGTCCGCGCTCAGCGTCCCGGCGCTGCTGTGGTTCTCGCCGCGGACGGTGATGTCGCTCGCGGGCGTGGTCGCGGTCGCCGCCGCGATGGCCGCGTCGCGCGCGCGCGAGGAGGCGTCGGCGTCGGCGCCGGCGCCGGCGGCGGGCGGCGACGGGCCGTCGTTCGTCCCGGTCCGCGGCGACGAGGAGGACGGCGAGGGCGACGACGAGGCTTCGGACGGAGGAAGAAGAGACGCGCGCCGCCGCCGCGGTCGATGGACCGCGCTGGCGTCGCGTCGCGTCGTCTGCGCGGCGGGATTCATCTTCCTCTCTCGCGTCGCGCCCACCGCCGGGGTTACGTACGACGCGTTCGCGTACAGCGTCTTCGCGCTCCCGAACTGGGCGTTCAGCGGCTTACTGCTCGTCTCCACGTTCGCCTCGGTGCTCGCATCGTGGGCGTACGACGCGTTGTCGCGTCGCGGCGGCGTCGACCTCGGCGCGACGGCGCTCCTCGGCGCGTGCGTCGACGCCGCGTGCGGGTTGACGCGCGTGAGCGTCGCGACGGCGGCGGCGCGCGGCGCGTCGTCGTCGACGCGGCGACGCGCGCCCGCGCCCGCGCTGATCGCGTCCGCGCTCGCGTCGTCGTTCGGGATGACGCTCAACTACGTCCCGACGCTGGCGCTCGCCGCGGCGGCCGCGCCGAGGGGGTTGGAGGCGGTCGGGTATTCGTCGTTGGTGTGCGTCGCGGACGCGGCTACGGCTATCGGGTCCGTCGTCGCCGCGCGCGCGACGACGGCGTTTCGATTGGGGGATCCGGGAGCGTCTCCGGGGTCTTCGGGGGGGAGGTCGTGGAAGGATCTGGACGTCTTCGTGTGGACGTGCGCGGGGTGTAAGCTGTTGCCGCTGCTAGCGCTGCCGCTAGTGGCGCGCGTCGTCGGCGACGCGAAACCGCGGCGGGGGGCGCGCGGCGACGAAGACGACGACGAAGACGAAGACGACCGCGGCGGCGACGGGAGCGAGGACGACGACGTCGGCGACGTCTTCGGCGAGGACGGCGACGATTTAGGCGCGCGTTTGTTAACGCGACGTGGTAGTTAGTGAGTTCTTAGATTAATCAGCGGCGACGGTGTTTAGCGAACGCGTCGCGGGTCGCTCGCGTCCGTCTCTCCTTCCCTCGCAAACAGAACGCGCGCGCGTTCTTCATCATTTTAGAATCGACTTTTCTTTCGCCGACACGAGCTCCTCGATCTTCTTCACGAACGCCTCGCTCATCTTCTGCACGTCCTTCTCCGCGCGATTCCCCTCGTCCTCGGTCATCGTCGCTTTCTTGATGACGTCCATCCCTTTCCTCCGCGCGTTCCTCACCGAGATCTTCGCCGTCTCCCCGGCTCTGTGGCACAGCTTCGCGACTTGCACCTTCGTCTCGTGCGTCATCTCCGGCACGGGCACGAGGAGCGTCCCGTCCCCGTCCTCTTGCGGGTTAAACCCCAACGGGCTCTCCGTGATCGCGTTTTGAACCGCGCCTTTCAGGGTCGGGTCGTATAACATAACCGCCAAAGTTTGAGCGTTACGCGCGGTCACCGACCCGAGGTTCCTCAGCGGCGTCGGCTCGCCGTACGCGTCCACGACGAGGCTCTCGAGCATCCCCGGCGACGCGCGTCCGGTGCGCAGTTTCCCGAGGTCCCGCTCCAGGGCTTCCACCGCGGCGTCCATGAGCGCCGAGACGACGGCTTTGTCGAACTCGACCACGGGGGCGTCGTCGGAGGCGTCGTCGGAGACGTCGTCGGAGGCGTCGGAGGCGTCGTCGTCGTCCGCCGCCGCGGACGCCGCGGACGCCGCGCCCTTGTCCTTCCCCTTTGCTTTTTTCTTTTTTCCGCGCACGTGCGCGAGCTCGTGGCGTCGCGTCGACGCCGCGCGCTCGACCGACGCGCGCGGGATCGACGCCGCCGCGATCGCGCTGACGCGTGAGCCCGCGGTGTGGTACGCCCTCGACGCGAACGCGCCGTGGCTCGCGCCGGCGGCGCGCGAAGACGACGACGACGACGAAGACGCGCGATCGTCCAAGAAGGATCCCTCCGTCGTCGTCGTCGTCGTCGTCGTCGTCGAGCGCGCGTCGCGTCCGAGCGCTCGGACGGGCGCGAACTCCGTCGCGACCGCCCACGCCCGGGACGATCGCAGCGCGCGCGACGCGTGTCGCATCGCCATCGTCCTCGGAGGGATGAAGTCCGAGAGGCGCGGAAACTTCGACGCGACGAGCGCGGCGCGTCGCGTTGTGCGCGCGTGACCGCGCCGCGTCGGAAGACTCGACGGACTCTCTCTCGAAAAAAATCTCCGAAGTTCCCGCCGAAACGAGATCGGTCCAGAACGCGTCGCGCGATGGCGTCGGCGCTGTCCTCGCGCGTCGCCGCGACGGACGTATCGTTCTCCCCGCGAACCCCCGCGCGCCGTCGCGCCTCGACGGATGCGAGACCGCGGAGATCGATTTCGCGCGGCGGCGGCGTGCGCGCGTCCGCCTCTCGGGGACGGGGGCAGGATCATCCGCTTTTCGACGTCGCCGCGCGTGACGTTTCGCGAAGCTACGCGACGTCGGTGGGAACGCCGACCGATCCGACGCCGACGCTCCCTCCCGGGACCATAGGCGGCGTCGTGTTCGTGTCGTCCTTCCTCGCCGCGCTTCTGAGGAAACGCGCGCGACGGAGCGGCTCCTCCTCGGACGCGGACCTGCGACGGAAGTTCCGCGGAGATCTCATACGTCAGCGACTGAAGCGCGCGGTCGGGAGGAACTGGATGGGCCAGACGATGAGCTTGGGCCGATCGAACGACGCGACCGAAGTGGACACGCGCGAGCGCGACTTCGCCGGAGACCGGCTGCGGAGCACGAGGGACATCGCGTTCGCGCGCGCGAGCGGGCTCGTCCGCGCGGACAAGACGAAACCGCGGGAGGAGGACGTCGCGTGGACGCTCGCGGCGACGCGACGCAACGCCGTCGCCGCCGCGGAATTCGCCGCGGTGTCCCGCGGGGAACGGCTCAACGGCGCGAGCATGACCTCGCCGCCGCGGTCGCAGTCGCAGTCGCGGCAACAACAACAACAGCAGCAGCAGTCGTCGACGGACGTCCCGATAACCCTGTGCGTGACGTGCCCGGTGCGGCCCGGCCAACGCGTCGCCGTCCTCGGAGAGCCCGCCGCGTTCGGCGGCTGGGACGCGAGCCGAGCCGCGCTGCTCGACCGCGTCGGCGAGGACCGGTGGCAGAAGGCGTGCCGCGTCCCGGCCGGCGAGATGGAGTACAGGTACGCGCTCGTGTACGTGCGACCGAACGGCGAGGTCGTGCTCGAGACCGAGGTGGGCGGGCCGAGAACGAGGAGGGTCTCATCAGACGCGGGGCCCGGGGGCGGGAACGCGTTGATGATCGACGAGACGTCGCCCGTCTTCGGCGCGCCAGCCGGCGCGTCGCCGGCGCGCGGCGAGAGGGCGCCGGCGCGGCGACCCCCGCGACGCGAGAAGAGGGAGAGCGAGGAGGTGATACGGAAGAGGGCGACGCGCGTCGCGGAGAGGCACGACGTGGACGTTGACACCGCGCTCGAGGTACTGCGGCTAGTGAAGAACGACGAGCGACTCGCCGGGAAGTTGCTGGGGACGATGACGCGCGGGATCGGCGGGCGGCGGCGGCGCGTCGCCGCCTCCGTCGCCGCGCCGCGCGGACGCGTGGCGTCCGACGACGCCGGTCGCGGAGGACGATCGCACCGCCGCCGCGGCCAACTCCGGGTCCGGGTACGACCCGGACGTGAGCGAGACGTTCATGTCGTCGGACGTGAAAGTCGTGGA